>NW_026057585.1:102571689-102606537 GCF_023721935.1 Panthera uncia
CCACATGTCCCCTCCACGGCCCCCACCCCGTCCCCACGTGGCCCCTCTGTGACCCCACCCCGTCTCCACAGGTCCCCTCCACGGCCCCCACCCCATCCCCACATGTCTCCTCCACGGCCCCCCCCCCGTCCCCACGGATCCCCTCTATGGCCCCCACCCTATCTGCATGTGGCCCATCTATGACCCCATCCTGTCCCCACGTGGCCCCCACCCCACCTGTATCCTCCCAGGCCAGGCCAGACCCCAGCCTCCTTAGGAAGCATCTGTCCTCCCTGACTCCTAGCCAGGATGCCCCTCATTCTGCCCCGTCACTGGCAGGTGGGGAGCACCCCTCGGCCGTGTGGCCACAGGACAGCCTTGCTAGCCAGGGAGGGTTGCTTGCCTGTCCCCGCTGCCTGCCCCGGGCTCCAACGCCACATCTGAAAAACTGGGGCCCCTGCGAGGCCCCCGCAAACAGAGGCACCCCACGCGTGGGAACGGCAGTCCCAGCCGCCTATAGAGCCCCGAGACAGGGCCGACGCGGGGCCCGCACCCCCCACCCCCAGCCATCTGGGTGCCCACACACCAGGAGGGGCAACTTCCTTCAGTTCTAAGAAACGAGGCCCAAGAGCTCCATCCTGACCCCCACTCACAAACACTCGTCTCCTCCGCTCGGTCACAAGGGCCGTGACGAGGCCCCTTCCCCCACCAGTAAACACTGACGCAGCAGACTGACCATCGCAGGAGGGGACCCGGGCCATCCTGGGCTGGACCCCTTCTAGTCACCCCTGTGGCCCCAATTCAAGGGCACTGAGAACGTTCTGGCACCCGGAAGTCCCCCTACCTGGGTGGAGGGCTCAGGCAGCTGTCAGAGGAGGACAGAGCGGGCAGGCCACCCCTCTGGGAAATGGCGCCCTTCCCTGGGTGGCGGCCCCGCTGAATTCCAGCAGGACGCTCGGGGCATTCAGGGCGCTTGGGGCCGAGAGGCCTCTGTCGCTCCTGCCGCCCACTGCAACAGGGGTGGCCCTGGCCTCGTGGGGGGCGGCCTGGCTGGAGGACCCGGCTGGAGTGCCTCCCTCCTCAGGGAGCCGGGGGCAGTGGCAGCAGCCACCTTCGCCCCCCTCCCCTGCCTGTGGCCCGGGGCCACGTGGCCACAGGAGAGCTGGGCTGACCTTGCCACGCAGGGTAGGATAGGCTGGGTCAGGACAGGGCCGGCCAGATCCTCACCCCGGAGAGACGGGGTCCCGCGGGGCCCAGGGAGGGGGGCATGACTAGGGGCCTCATGTCCCCCGGAGACCACTCCCTGCCGCCCCTCTGCCCACGCTGGGGGGAGACCAAGCCCTGGGAAGGAGGGACAAATTTAGCTTCCCCACCCTGGGCCAGGGTGCACTTGTGAAATATGAAAACAGCTGGAGGTACCCGATTAAGCTGCCCTCTCTCCCTCCTGGGCTGGGGCCCACTCGAAGGGGGTGGGGGGAGACTCTGGAGCCACCCCAGGAGCCCCCCCTGCCCGGCCCTGCCCCTTCTCATCTGCCAGCCTCTTACCCCGGCCACCGGCCTCCGTCGTGGCCCACGGCCTCCTTCCCCTGGCACCTGGGCCCGCCCGGAGAACTGTGAGTCAGGTGGCCAGGAGTTTTGCTTTGAGTCTAGGCTTGGCTTTGCACCCACGTAAGACAGGGCCTCTGACCACGTGGGCTTTGTGCACTTCTAGAAGGAAACAATGGTAACACAAGCTTCCTGGGGCTGAGTTCAGGCCTCGGCTGGGAGAAGGGCTCGGCTGATCGGCGATGCCCCAGCAGCCCCGTGGGAAAGGGCTGTCGCAGACCAGCTCCTGGAACAGGAACTAAACCGGAAACACCCAAGCCTCGCGAACCAGCACGGCATCCCCGAGGGGGGTGCTGAGACCAGCAGATCTGCGGCTCATTTTACTATCAATGTGGGAACACGCACAGAGAGGCGAGGGCACCCGTCCAAGGGCACACAGCTAGTTGGGGACGAGAGCCCTACCCAGAAGTCTGGCTCCAGCAACCTTGCTCATGACCCCTGCCCTCAACCTGGCCCGACCCTCCTCAGCCTGCAACCCCACCTGCACACCAAGCATCCTGCCTGGAAAGCCCCTTGCCCAGCCCTTTCTTTTCCCGCCACCCCGAAGCCCCCACCCGCGGCGAGGGCCCCCCTGCCCTCTGCAGATCTGCCGGAGTCCTTCCCCCCAACACCTGCAGGTCCTGCCGAGGCACACGGCTCCTGTCCCGTCGTTTCCTGCTCTGCAGCTCGGCACTGCCCCACACCCCTGCTCCGTCTCCCGCTCCGTCCACGCCCAGCCAGCCCACCTCTGCTGTTTGGCAGCTGTGTGACCCTGGACAGGTGTATTGCCCATTCTGAGCCGCTGTTTCCTGCAGTGTGTGGGAAGAAGCCTGCAGGGTGATCCAGACACACCGGGAGCTCGAGAAACAGCCGCGGGTTGCAGTCGGCCAGGGGTCGCTCAGAGCAGGCGACAGTGGAGGCATAAGCCAGGCCTTGGCCCAGGGGTAGCAACGGTCACTGGCCCGTCCCCGGCTCGTTAGCAGAACCCCCGCCCCGCATCCTGGTCTCTCCAGGAACGAGGCGCCTGCAGGCTGAGACAGACCCGTGTCCCATCACAGGAGGAAGCTTTGGAATGCCCCAGCGGCTTGGACGGGCCCCCTGCTTCCTCCTCTAGATGTCAGCTCTCCCAGGGCTCGGTCATTGCTGCATCCCCAGAGCCCGGGAGCGTTCGCTCGGCACACTGAGGTGGCAGCTGCTCCCTGTCTGCACAGGTGACCGGCACAGTCCCTGGCTCTCTGGAAGAGCCTCCACCTCGGGGACCGCCAGGAGGGGGTGGCCGTGGAGCCCGGTGCCAGTGACCAGACACTGCCTCTCACCCACGGGGCTGCCAGGCACCCCTGACCTCTCTGTCTCCTCCAACCCTCCCCTCCCAGGCCCTGTTTCTACCCCGAGGGGTCACACTTCCACAGGCCAGCGTGGCATCATTGGAGGCGCCTGCTCTGTCCTCTGGAATCTCCTCTTCCCCAGACAAGCCCGTGAGCTCCTTCAACCGTGCTCTGGATGGTTGTTCCCAAACCATCATCCCTCCCAGCCACCCTCCTCTAGACACCTCTACTTTCCTAGAAGGAGATGCCCCTCAGGTGTGTCCCCCAACCCCCATGCAGACCCTCCGGCGCTCTGGACGCCTGCTCTGGGCCTGGAAACGCACTAACTGCCTGGGGTTCCCCCCCCTCCAAAGTCACTGACACCAGCTGCTTTGCCGACACTCAGTCCGACTCCCACAGTATGTTCCTCCCTGCTCTGAGGTCCCCTGCACATCCCACGTGACTTCCCCCAAGCCGGCCAGCCATCCCTCACTCGCTCCAGAAACATCCATCAGCGTTCCACAGAGCTGTCTCTGCCCCACGGGCTCCGCCCTGCCCCCCACGCCCTCAGCCTGGGGGTTATCTTTCTGACGACGATGCCCAGTGTCTACTGTGTACTTTCTCCGTCCCAGCTCCAGCCTGGGTGTTCTGTATTTATTGACCTCAATCACCCAGGAGCAAGGAAAGCAGGCTGCACCCCTACTCTCCAGATGCTCTCACAGAAGCACAGAGAGGGTAGGTCACCTGCCCTGGGCCACACAGCTGGGAAGTGCAGACCGGGTCCGAGCCCACTCTCGTCCCCACCAGGCAGCCCTGCTCTCCAGGAGGTCCCCTCTATTGGGGGACAGACAAATAAACCAGCTTTTACCCCCTAGTGTAAAGGGCGCCGTGAAGGGGTGTGGATCACGGCCAGCGTCAGCACAAGGGTGCGCGAAGGCCCAGATGACCGTTGTCATTTGCAGGTCTCCCAAGCTGACACTGAGCTTGGGGGCCCGGGGAGAATGGGCACCGACAGGGTGGAGCTCGGCCAAGGACAGGCCCTGGCAGCCTTTAGGTCAGGGACAGCAGGAATAGCAGGGTGGGCCGGAAAAGGGACGGGGCCCTCTGGAGGCCACACAAAGGGCCCTGAGCCTGTGGACTACGGGGAGCAAGATTCAGGGCCCAGCTCTAGCGGGGACGCAGCAGGACGTTCGAGGAGAAGGTCATCCTGGCAGGCACACGTGGGCCCGGCGAGCCCAGAGGCAGGCGGTCGGCGAGGCAGGCCTTGGCGGGGTCCAGACGAGCTGGGAGCGCATGGCATAACGGACCGTGCCGACAGAGGGGCAGGGGGATGAGGACATGTGTCCCGCCTCCCCTTCCAAGCCGGTTCACGCCGGTTCACGCGCTGCGACCAGCTACAGGTTCAGTGCCTTTAGCCTGCACATGTGGGGCCTCTGTTTTCTGGCCTGTGCAGCGGGGATGGCCACACCTATCGACCACGACTGAGCCACACAAGAAGCTAAGGAGGGTGATGCCTGGCCTGGGCAGGCCGTGCCTCCTTGGCAGGAAGTGGAGAGAGAGAGAGTTCCCAGCAGGCCAAGGGGAGGAGGCAGCCGGAAGGAAGCTGCTTCTGCCCCCACCCAGCCTGCCCCCCCACCCCCACCTGGGGCCCTTTGGGTCACTCAGGGCCCCCCAGGGGCAGAGGGCTCTGCAAAGTGCCACCAGAAGGGGCTGGTCTTCCTTGCCCATCAGGGGAACCACGGACACGGCCTCCCTGTCTGCCCTCTGTGCCCCCAGGGCACCCCACTCCTGGGTGCCAGGTGGAAGGCAGCGGGGAGGGGGCTCTGTCCCCCCCAGCAGGTGGCTGCTGTGTGGCCGGGAGGCCAGGACAGGACCCCACGCTCAGGCCTGAGAGAGGCAGCCAGGCTGAGCCCAAGCCTACCTTGGCGGAGCCTGGGCCCCGAGGGTGGGTCGGGGTCGGTGTGGAGGCGGAGGCGGCTGGGAGGCCCAAAGCAGCTCGTGGCTGGGCAGGCAGGCGGTGGAGGCAGCGTCCCGGTCGCCTAGGCAATGACATTGGAACCAAGGAAGCAGCGTGGCCGGCCCGGAGCCTGGGGCCGCCGGGGCGGAGCGTGGCTGGGAGCCCTGGGGCTGGCGGGCAGCACCATGGCCTCCGCACGCACGGCGACCTGGGGACAGGCCCCTGGCCGCAGGAAGCAGAGCTGGAAGCTGGGCTCGGAGTGGGGCTGTGTCAGCCACACCCGCACGTCCCCCTGTAGTCCTCATCAGAGAAATTCCCACACGCACACAGAAACAGAGAGCACAGTGCAACCAGCCCGTGAACCTACCCCCGGCCTCCGCGGCAGGCTGCCCTCCAGCTACAGCGAGTTCCATACACATGACATTCTACCCGCGACGTGTCAGTGGGTGATTCTAAGCGGCGGGTGATTGAAAAAGGACCCACCTTTTTCAACGTTAGGTCCAACCAGGAAGTTGATATTCAACTGTCTTGTGCTGCCAGTACGTGTGGGAGCACACGTACACGCACACACACGGCAAATTCGGGTAATTCAGTGTAATACGCGGCCTCGAGACCGGATTCTGATTTTCCAAGCACGTGGTTTTTGTTTCTTCTTTCTTTCTTTTTTCTTAGCACCTAGATCTTGGGGGTTATTTATTTATTTATCTGTTTTTAATTTAAATCCAGGTTAGCTAACATCTAGGGTATTAATGGTTTCAGGAGAATTCAGTGACTCATCACTTACATATGACACCCAGTGCTCATCTCAGCCAGTGTCCTCCTTAATGCCCATCACCCGTCTAGCCCATCCCCCCACAACACCCCGCCAGCAACCCTCGGTTTGTTCTCTGTATTTAGGAGTCTCTCACGGTTTGCTCTGTATCTGTTTTTATATTGCTTTTCCTTCCCTTCTCCTATGATCATGTTTTGTCTCTTAAATTCCACATAGGAGTGAAAACATATGGTATCTGCCTTTCTCTGGATGACTTATTTCACTTAGCATTATATACTCTAGGTCCATCCACGTTGTTGCAAATGGCGAGAAGTCATTCTTTTTGGTCGCGAGTGATATTCCACTGTATACATAAACCATATGTTCTTTATCCCTTCATCAGTCGACGGACATTTGGGCTCTTTCCACAGTCTGGCTATTGTCGATAGCGCTCCAAGCACATGTTTTTAACAACTGGCCAGAAGGACCCTGAGGAAGCCCAGATTTGGGACCCTAACCTGTGTCACCACTCACTGCCCCTCCTTCCCCCACCACAGGCAGCAGCATAGAAAGCTCAAGCCACCTGACGGGAGAAGGGACCATGCAGACAGGATTAAGGGACATATCCAGGGGCGGAGGCATCTTGTACTGGACGGGGGGACCCAGTATAACCACAGGGTCCTGGTTAGAGGGAGGCAGCAAGTCAGGGGGGCGCACAGGTGCTGACCTGCTGGCTTTGCAGAGGGAGGAAGGGACCACGAGGCAGGAAGTGCAGGCGCCTCTAGAAGCTGGAAAAGCCAAGCAATGCATTCTCCCCCTCGAACCGCCAGGAGCACCCTGCGCCTGCACCTTGATTTTAGCCCAGAAAGATGGATTTCAGGCTTCTGACCTCCGGAACTGTGGGAAAGCAAATCCACGGGGCTCCAAGCCGCTAAATTTGTGGTAATTTGTTACAGCGGCAACAGGAGACCAATCCGGTCTCACGTAACACAAGTTGGGGGAACGTTGTTTGCAGTGGTTTCCTGGAGCAGACCCCGCGGCCCCGTGGAGTCTGGGGAGAAACCCTTGGCGGGGGGGGCAGGGTACCCTGCAGGGTAAGGTCTCCGGGCTGGATGGAAACTGAAGAGGCGGCCGACCCGGGAGCCAAAGCCCTCGCCCTTCAGGGACACAGCACACACGCACGCACACACTTCTGAGGGGCGCTGCCAGGGTGCTCTCGCCTGGACTCCCTGGGAGGGCGGGGTGGGGGTGGGGCCGGCCACCCAGGGCGAGGGGCTCTGCTCCCTGACTGTTCCTGGGGAAGCGTCGGCCTGCAGCTGTGGGCTCCCCGACTCCTGCTGAACACGGACACGTTTCTGCAGAATAGCCCGCGTCCGTGTGCAGCCCGTGTGTCAGGCCTGGGATGGGGCTGCGGGAGTCCTGTGTGCGTGTGCACACGCCTGCAGGTGTGAGGCATCGTGGACACGCAGGGACAGTGGGCCGTGGCGGGAGGGAGGTGTTCCCCGGTCCTGGAAAAGAGGCAAAGCAGCCAGCGGGCAATGCCAGGCTGCCCACGGCCGGCTGTTGACCACAGCAGGTAGGTCCCGTGACCTGCACGTCTGGGAAGCGGCCCTCATTGAAGCCATGCGACCCTGGGAGGGTCCCCCCCAACCCCGGCCCGTGAGATCTCATGGCCTGAGATCTCATCACCAGGGCTCCTGTGGGGGTGACCTCCTGGCACGCCCTCCTTCCCAGCCCATCCCCTGTAGAGAGACGGACGGCCTGACTCCGGAGGCTGGGGCCCTGCCTTCTGAGCTGGGTGGTGGACACACAGCCCTGAACACTTAGGGCTCACAGAACCTTGCCACAGCCCCCGACGTCCATGTCTGAGACCAGAGGTGGGTGGGTGGCCCTGAGTGATGGTGTCAGACGGGCCTCTGGACACAGTCGAGGCAGCGAGAATGGCCACCAGCTTGGGGTGTTCAGTGGGGAGCCGGACAAGCATTCCTACACAACTTCCTGCCACCACAAGACCCTCTTGGAAAGCTCTTCCCGGGACGCTCTTGCCTAGGCCGGGGCCCGATGTTCATCCGCGAGGTCCAGGTGTGAACCTTGGCCCAGGGCCTGGGCGTCTTTCGAGCAGGATGAGAGCAGGACACCACCCGAGGCTCCGTCTGCGTGGCCGCACGCGCACTCTCTCAGGGTCCCGGAGCCCGGAGTGTGGGGAGTCTCGTGGGCCTAAAATCAAGATGGTGGCAGGGCTGCTTCCTCCTACTTCCGGCCTCTTCCAGTGGCCAGGGTGCTCATGTCCCTCGGCTCGAGGCCCCTTCCCGCAGATTCAGAGCCCATGCCTGCAGCCTCTGCTTCCACGGCCACGGCCCCCTCTGTCCCTGACCCTCCAGCCTCCGTGTTACAGGGGCCTGTGTGGTGCCATGGGCCTAGCTGGATGCTCCAGGGTGATCACCACCTCCAGGTCCCCGACTGAGTCACTGTCCCTTTGGCCGTGTGAATAACATGACCAGAGGTCTGGGGCCTTAGGACACGGGTGCCTGGGGGGCCCCCACTCTTCCAGGAGAAGGCCCAGGGTCGGCATTTACTCATTCCTGAGGCGGAAGGTCCCGCTTCTGCTGGGGAGACACAGGGCGCGCCTCTCTGCGGTCGGGCGGGGGGACCTTGGAGGCTGTTTGCTCAGCCGCCCTTCCTCCCTCGCCTCTGCGCCTCCTGCTCCCTCACGTTTACCAGCCACCCCTGCTTCACAAGGACGAGACCCCGGAAACGTGCTCGAAAGCGAAACAGCGGCCGCAAGGCAGCGCACAGGCCGGGACGCCTTCTGCTCCAGCCTGACACCCGGCTTTCTCTGCACGGGGACCGTGTTGAGTGTCTTACAGGCCCTAGTCCCAGGCCCTCACATCAGCCCCACGAGAAAAACTACTAACCCCATCTTACACCCCAGGAAAGGGAGGCGCGGAGGTCGTGCGACTTCTCCAACGTGGGGCGGTTAGAGGCTGGAAATAAACCCCGCACAAATCACATGACCGAGCCGCCTCCTCCAGGCGCACCCGGGCGGCACGCGTACTTCCCGTGTCTGTTTCTGTTTTTCACGGTTCAAGGCCGTCACTGGGCTCCTGTCTCCTGAGCATCAGGTGTCCGACCACCCGCCCTCCTGAGTGCAGGTTTCCAAATGTCGAGGGAAGGGGCTTGCTGGAGCCGTGGGGATGGGCTCTCTTGCCCCCCAGCTGTCCCCCCACCCCATCCCACCATCAAGACCCGTCCCCACACCCCCCCACCCCCATTAACAAAGCCCGCTCCCAGGCCCTCGGCAGGGTGCCAAGGTCCGGTGGGTCCTGGGTGTGGCCCCCACCTGCCTGCTCAGACCCTGCAGGGAGAGGGTGGGCGCCCCCTCACACACGAGCCATGAATGAATGGGCAAATTAAGTCTTCAGTGGAACACAGCATAGCCTCACTTCCGTACGTTTTTGGGAATCCGGAGAGCTCAGAAAACTGGGAGTTCTTTCCCTCCGTCTGGGGCAGACTCCGCTGGGCAGACGCAAACTCTAAACCCACTCAGTGTAAACGTTCATTGGCACTCTGCTGCAGGAACGGGGGAGAGCTGGACTGCGGGGCGTTTCCATCGGACCCGTTGGTGGTGTTTCTAAAATACAAGATTCATGGGTGGGGGGGCCTGGGTGGCTCAGTCGGTTGAGCGTCTGACTTCGGCTCAGGTCATGATCTCACGGTCCGTGGGTTCGAGCCCCGCATTGGGCTCTGTGCTCACAGCTTGGAGCCTGGAGCTGCTTCAGATCCTGTGTCTCCCTCTCTCTCTCTGCTCCTCCCCTGCTTGCACTCTGTCTCTGTCTCTCTCTCAAAAATAAATAAACATTGGGATGCCTGGGGGGGCTCAGTCGGTTACGCGTCTGACTTCGGCTCAGGTCGTGATCTTACGGTCCGTGAGTTCGAGCCCCATGTCGGGCTCTGTGCTGACAGCTGGGAGTCTGGAGCTGCTTCGGATGCTGTGTTTCCCTCTCTCTCTGCCCCTCCCCTGCTCACGCTCTGTCTCTCTCTCTCTCAAAAATAAATTAACATTCAAAAAAATTTTTTAATACAAGATGCAGGTACTGTGCTACTCTTCTAAAGTATTCTTCTTTTAATCTGAATTCTGAAACACCAGTGGCCCCCAGTATGACACCCAGATGAGGGGCCCAGATGAGGGACTGTGGGTGGCACTCTGGGACCACAGTGTTTCTGGGAAGACATTTCTTCCTCTCACCCTACAAAAGCCAAGCTTTGCAAGATCACATGAATAAGTAGCACATCTGGGGTGAATTTGAGCCCCTTTCTAGCCGGTTCCTAAGCAGGGCCACCCTCACCATGATTTTGTCACCTTTTACCATCAAGAACTCTCGTCAATGGAATGGCTTCGAATAGCACGAAATTCGAAAGGTCACAAAGGGCAAAGCACTGGTCCACACCCCGCCTCTTGGATTTGGCAGGGCTGTCCTGGCCACCAGAGAAGGGGGTTGGAGAGACAAAGCAAACGGAGGGGTTTTCACTACAGTAACTGGAAGAAGGAGAAAGTCAGTAACTCAAGCTCTGCTGGTCACTCACACTGATCTGGGGCCAGACAGTCCCGGAAACTCTGGAAAAGCAGCCGGCCAGGGTTCCCAGCCGTTTACGCCGTGCCACTCCCCTTGAGCCTTTCTTGTTTTAAAACATGCTGTCCAGAAATTACTCTCCTACACATTTCACCGTGGAGAGTAGACTCTTTGTCTCATTCTAAATATTTTCAAAGATCAAATCAACCAGAGGGAGATTTGGACAGTGTTCTTGGAATTACCTTGACCTCAATCTTACAATCGTCTTTTCTGTTATTTTCTCTAGAATTCATTAGTTTCGCATTAATCCAATTAGCGTCCTGTTTACCAAATGCCTCGTCCTTACATTTACGGCTTGGTCTGAAAGCTCAGGGAGACGTCCCCCACTCGATGCCTCCTCCCTCATTACTGCCAAATAATTAGTCAAGGAGCATCCCTGATCAAAAATTAAGAACCCAGAAGCAAGTTGAGGCTTGCCTTCCTCCGAAAGAAAAAAAAACCCGACAAGAGATGCCTAATTACAGGGTTTTGCTGGTGGTCGGGGCCAGCGGGAAGCAGAAAACGGCCAGGAAGAGGGAGCGGGCAGTTGAGAAGGTGCGGGTCACAGCGGTTCAACGCGGAGGGCCTCGGTTTACACCCCAATGCCTAGCGGCCCTCACTCCGCTCCCTAACGCAGACCCACATTTGCATAGGGCAGATGCCAGAGCACGCGGTCTGGGGAAGCACCGTTCGGGTCTGTTTATTTAACTGTGCGCCCACACTTATGAGCTTTCCCTCGTGACACCTGCCACCTCTGCAAAAGTGACGCCTGTCTCTGTGGCAGGTGGCCCACAATCCTTACGCCCCCTCTACTCGGCATCGCTTGGTGGGAGGGCAGGACCCACGCCAGGACCCGTCCCCCCACCTCCGCCCGTCCCCACCCAGCCCCGCCAGAGTGTGCACGGCCCAGGTGAGCCTCAGAAGAGACACCTCTGCATCTTGCTCCTGTGGTGCAGACCAATGGAGGAAACGGAACCCAGGAAGTCACCTCTAAAATCCCAGGAAACGGGACAGGAGGGGTGAGGGGACATCCTCCCTGCCCATTTTAAAGGAACCGGTGCCCCCCCCCCCCCCCAGGGAGAAGCCACCTGCCCAATTAGCCAGAGGCTTCCCCAGATGTCCGCCCCCTCCCCCAGGGCTTGGCACCTTGGAGCAGCAGGTGAGCAATTAGAGCCCCTGCCCCCTCCCCACAGGCATCCAGGGCCACAGGGAGCGATTCACCAGCTGGTGCTGGGCGGGCATCAGGGACAGGAACTTCCTGCATGCAGCCACTCTGAGCAGGATCACAAAGGAGAGATGTCCCTGGCTGCACCGGGTTCCCAGCCTGGCCCTGCGCGCTCGGGCCCCGCACCGTGGCTGCTGGAACGGCCGGACGGGCAGTGCCCAGGTGTTCTGTGCCTGCTTGGTGAGGGCGGGAGGGGGCTGGACCAGCCTTCCCTGGGGAATCCTGCCCTCCGGGGATCCCAGGTGAGTTCCCGTGGGCAGCTCACAGGAGGGAAAGGCGAGGGTCTCCCTAGGGAGACGGTGAGGCAGGCGGGCCCACAGCTCCCATACACGTGAACACCCTGGGAACTCCCCTCGATCAGGACGGCCCGCTCAGGCTCTGCCCCCGCCCCTCCCCCGCCAAGCAGTCACAGCCACACCCTGATTTGAGACTTCTGGCCCCCAGACCCAGAGAGAGTAAGTTTCTGTTGTTTAAGTCGCCCGGTCTCTGTAATCTGTTACGGTCGGTGCTCCAGAAAACCACCACAGCTATCAAAGTACTGAAAACGAAAATTTGTGACTTAAATCTGGACGTGTTTCTGTACGCATGAAATGACAAAGTCCCACTGCGGGTCTCATAACTCCTCATTTCAACTTGGTGACAAGCAGAAACGAAATTTTTTAATTTCTACGGCCACTGTGATGCACGGTGAAAACATCGGTGATTCCTCTCACAGAAAAAGTCACAGGCGCCACTCAGATAGGGGTTTGCTGTCACGTCCACAATCGGACGGGATGCTGAAATTCATGCTGCAGAAATGATACAAAGAAAGGTTTCGTCTTTCCCCACCGCAGGTCACAGCATCCCTACATTCCGGTTTAGATGGTCCCGCAGCACCAGGGTCGGGCGGTGTCCTGAGGTCGCAGCCCCGCGGCTCCAGTCCCGGCTGAGCTCTCTGCCCTGGAGCCCCGACTCCTGCACCCTGCTGTTTGTAACCTTGGGCAAGTGCGCGAGTCTCCGACATCTCCACCTCCCCTCTGTAAGCGAGCACCCACTCTGCGGGCTGTGAGGATTACAGGGAAAGAATGTACCGAGCATTCAGCTCAGTCCCAGCTTGAGCCACCGCTCGATGTTAGGTATTATCAGAGGTGTTCAACCAAAACTTGTTGGGCTGAAGTTTTTTTTTTTTTTTTTCTCTTTGGGTCTCTGATTTAGGGCAGCGTGTCCCGGAAAAGAAAGCACTTTTGATGAGCAAATGTCTGCTCTGCGAAGGAATCCTGGTCAGAGTGGGCAGAGGTGGGGGGGGGGGGGGGGGGGGGGGGTGGGGCGGACAGGGGGGACCCATGGAAAGTTTATAACCACTTGTGCTTCTCTCTTGGAGCCCACTTGGCTATGACGTGTCTTTAACTTGAAGCCCAGTGAGCGGAGGGAACTTTTCTAGAAACCAGAATCCACCTTCCTCTACCTAACGCACAAGGAAAGGACTTGCCAGGCGTCCCACGTAACTTGCTTCAGAGGCAACTTGTCAAGGAGACGTGGTTGTGTGTTTTGATGTGTCCTCTGCGTTTGTGAAAGAAATCCGGGCAGGACCTGGACGCACTCGGCAGGGGTAGGCGGGGAGGGGGAGGGGGAACCGGTCCATAAGAAAGCCGGTCCCACCTGGAGAGAAGACCCCTAGGGTGGCGAGGGAGATGCCATGTGCTCCTTTCCCTTTTCTTGCTCTATGAAGGTAATACATCGGAACATGACATATTTTAAAAACATTGACTCGCCACTCCCACAGAAATACCCAAACTGGGAAATAAAGGCATACGTTCCCCTTTCGTGGGGGCCGGATGGAAGAAACCCACTTGGAAAATGTTTCTGCCTTTCTGGCAAACCGGAGGTTCACCGTGTGGGCGACGTCTTTTTTCCCCCTTATTTTATTCTATTTTATTTCATATTTTATTTTATGTTTTATTTTATTTTATATTTTGTTTTATTTTATATTTTATTTTGTATTTTGTTTTTATATTTTATTTTATATTTTATTTTATGCTTTATTTTATATTTTATTCTATCTTATTTTTATTTTATTTTATTTTATTTATTTTTTTTTTAAATTTTTTTTTTCAACGTTTTTTATTTATTTTTGGGACAGAGAGAGACAGAGCACGAACGGGGGAGGGGCAGAGAGAGAGGGAGACACAGAATCGGAAACAGGCTCCAGGCTCCGAGCCATCAGCCCGGAGCCTGACGCGGGGCTCGAACTCACGGACCGCGAGATCGTGACCTGGCTGAAGTCGGACGCTTAACCGACTGCGCCACCCAGGCGCCCCTTTATTTTATTTTTTTATTTTTTAAATTTTTTTAAATTTTTATTTATTTTTGAGACAGAGACAGAGTGCAAGTGGGGGAGGGGCGCAGAGAGAGGGAGACACAGAATCTGAAACAGGCTCCAGGCTCTGAGCTGTCAGCACAGAGCCCGACGCGGGGCTCGAACCCACGAACCGCGAGATCATGACCTGAGCCGAAGTCGGACGCTTAACCGACTGAGCCACCCAGGCGCCCCTGTTTTATTTTATATTTTATATTCTATCTTACGTTTTATTTTATGTTTTATTTTATCTTATTTTTTATTATATTTTATATTTTATATTTTATTTTATTTTTTATTTTATACTTTATATTTTATTTTATCGTTATTTTATTGTTATTTTATTTTATATTTTATTTTATATTTTATATCCTATTTTATTTTATATTCTATTTTATTTTATTTTATCTTATTTTTTATTATATTTTATATTTTATATTTTATATTTTATTTTATTTTTTATTTTATACTTTATATTTTATTTTATGTTTTATTTTATTGTTATTTTATTTTATATTTTATTTTATATTTTATATTCTATTTTATTTTATATTTTGTTTTATTTTATTTTATCTTATTTTATTTTACTTCATGTTAGTGACGTCTTTCATACAAGTATCTAGAGGGTAAATTCCCCTCAAAACTGTCTCCCACGTGGATGAACACGCCGCCCCCCCCCCCCCCCCCCCCCCCCCCCCCAGTTTGTTTCCCTTTTTGTGTCAGAACCCCCCGGGGGGGGGGCGGCCTCTCTCCCCCTTTCCCCAGGCTCTCCACCCCACCCTAGCTGTGTCTTCGCATGCGCTCAATGTTACAAATCCACTCCCAGATGTGGGTGGGGCATACTCTATAAATAAATCCCCAACTGAGGCATCCTGGAGGCAGTGCCCCTGACTGGGGGCCATCAGCCTCCGCCCAAGCCCTGGGCAGATTCCTGCCTGGATGCCAGCCACTCCATTCCCTCCCAGGGGAGACCTGCTGGCCGCCCCAGAGCTGCCCCCACGCCCCGGCTCCTGGCTCTCCCAGCTGGGCAGCGGCACCTGGAACCATCCGCCATCACTTTTGAGCCACTTCGTGAAAGGCAGGCATTGCCTTGTAATTGGGGAGAGGGGATTCGAACCCCAGCATTCTGACTTCCACATCCCCCTGCTTCATCTCTGTCTCAGACTGGCCTTCCCATGGGCTACCCTTCAGAAATTGGAGAGACGACCCTGTTCCCCATGGCCTTCACTAGAAAGACAGCGAGTAGGGCATAAGCACTGCGGACAATCTCCAAGTGCCAGCTGCCGGGCCAGCTCACCTGCGGCAGCCCCGGCCGACAGGCCGCTGAGCAGGCACAGCCCCGCAGCCTCGTATTTTTCGAATCACACGCACAATCCGTGAATTCGCATGTTGCAAAATCTCAAATTGTTCTCAGTGCAATGCCTTTTTATCTTTAATGGGTAAATCAAAAGATGGGTGGCTGGACCTAACAGGAGACCCCAGCCTGGGAATGCGATACATTTCTGTACTCGTCTTCTTCCAAAGGTGATTATGAAGTCTATACAAATAAACAGCACCAAGGAGAGCAAACAGAACCAAACCATTGTGCTAACGGTTCCCAAATGTCCGGTGATTTAATAAACAATCGTTGGGACCGATTGACCTCCGGTCAGAAGTTAACCATGCACTGTCTCCCTGGTCCCTTGCTGGTTGACAATGGTCTACCTGTCACCCGTCTATTTATGTAGCCATGTGCACACTTTCTGCATATCCGGTTAGGGACCAGACAAAAATGCAAGCTGAGTAAGAAGGTAATGATAGCTCCCTCCCTCCAAAGGCTGAAAGGACAGTGGATGCGAGGGAAGGAGGGTAGGGAGTGAGGGAGCCAGGACAGAGGAGCTGCTTCCCCAGGGTGGGCCGGGGGCCTGACTCTGCTCCTCCTGAAACAGGCTCAGAAGACAGACCAGGCACCCTTGGCCAGCTCGGAACCACCTGGACATGTCCCTCTGGAACCCTGGCTCTTTAGTGACTGACCCCATGGATGTGGCTTGGTGGTCACGCCCAGCGCCGGGGTCCAGGGGAAGCACTGGGTCTCAGCCTCGGGGAAGCGGGGAGTAACGCGGCCGGATTTCTACAGCCCTCTTGGGTGCAGACGGAGCGAGAGGGCACCGGCGGGGAGGAGCTTGTCAGCGACAGGGACGCTCACCAACTTCCATCGGCACCTGCACTCCGACCCGGCCTCTTCCCCGTCACCTTCGGAGCCTCCCCTCAGACGCTGGGGTGGAGAGGGGTCAGCTGGAGGTAGGCCCTTCGGGAATCCCAGCGACGCTGTTCCTCCCCCCAGAGCCACTGCTGGCAGGCCCCCCCCTCCCCCCATCTCCTCGCGGGCTGAACTCCGGCCACTTCCCTGCCACCCGCGCGGCGTCCCAGGGGCCGGTCGGACCCCGGAGGGGTGCCCCACGTCATCCTCTCTCCCAGCTCCTGCACGCTCGCCCCCTGCTCGCAACCCCTAGCTTCTGAGCCCGTGTGCCCCACAGCCCCGCGCTCCGGCCCCCGCAGGCCGCGCGGCGCCACGCCCAGGCCCCCTCGCGCGGGCTCGCGGCGCTTCCTACCTGGTGCAGTCGGAGCCCGGGGGCATCGACGCCGGAGCCGGCCCGGCAGTGGGTGCACGGCGGGCACGGGCGGCCCAGGCGGGTTATATGCGCGCGCGGAGGGGAGGCGCCGCGGGCAGGGGCGGCCGCGGAAGTTAGCGCCTGGCGCCGCCGGCCGGGCGGGAAGGCAGCGCGGGCCGCTCAGCGCGGCGGGAGGAGCGCGGGCGGCGGGGCCGGGCCGAGGCCGAGGTGGCCGCCGGCGCCCCGCCCCCCCAGCTGGCCGCGTGCGAGTCGGGGTCCCGGGCGCGCTCTGCCCCGCCTCCTTCCCGCCGCCTTTTGGCGCGCGTCGCCCCTGCGGAGCCCGCTGGGCCGCCTACCCCGGGCCGGACGCAGGCGAGATGGGGACCGCGACCCTCGGCCAGCTTGGGGGCCGCGGGCGAGGGCGCGCGGGAGCGAGGGCGGGCAGCCAAGCAGGCTCCGCGTCCCGACGCCTTGCTCCCCCCGCCCCACCCCACCCCCCAGACGCCGCATTTTCCCGACACCCCGGGCGGCCCTCCCGCCCCCACCGGCGCTGGGCTCCTCCGTGCGCGGGGCGCTCAGACCCCCGGGAGCAGGGGAAGAGCCGTCCTGGTCCGCGGAGTGTCCGCCCTCGCTGCCGGGAGCAGGGGTGAGGGGTGCGGTCCCAGGGCGAGGGGATTGGGTGGGGCCGTTTGCGCCCGTGGGGCTCCAGTGAGACTCTGAGGAGGGCGCGCCATCTATACTGACACCGAGCCGAGGTCACGGCCGCTCCCCGGCTCCGCTCGGCATTACGGACCCGCAGGGACCCTCTGGGAACGACTGTCTGGCCCCAGCCCACACTCATCCTGGGCGGAGGTTGTGTCCCTTGGCCCCTGGGGAGGATCTGGTGACGCAAACACTCCCAGGTCGCGGCGCGCACCCTGCTCCCTCCCTCCCCTGGCCGCCGCCTGCCGTCCCCTAGCGCTGGTTTCTCTTCTTCGCGCAGGTGCGCGTGGGCGTCCACGGCGACACGTGGATCGTGCACTCGGAATTGCTCTCTACACTCAGACACCGGCCTCGGGCCGAGTCTTCCCTCGGACCGGTGTCACCCACGGCTCCACGGGTCTGGACCCACTCTGGGCGGGTCCTTGGCCAGAGAACCCGACCCGCAGGACACGTTTGGAAAGGCTCTCGCGGCGTGTACCTGCCGTGAACTGCGTTCCGGTGCTCTCGGGACCCGTTATCGGCCTCCGAACCGGCGTCCCCAGGCCCGCGTGACCCTCGTGTCAGTGTCGCCTGTGGAACTGCGTACGAGCCGGGCTGGTGCAAACTGGGTTCTCCGGACGTCTGGGTCCGCGTTCACCTGGCGGACCTGGCTCACTTCCACCCACCTTTACTGCTCACCCACTGGTTTAGATTCGCGGGGGCTGGAGACACAAAGACGGATGGAGCTGGCCCGGCACAGAAAAGTCTGGTACCGCCTAGCTGGACGCGTGCACGCATCCCCTGCCCGTGTGTTCCAAAGGGGGGTGGCAGGGGACGTAGGCAGGCTGCAGGCCGGGGGCTGTGAGCACAGAGGTGTGGGGAGGGCCCAGGCTGGGTCTGGGTTCTCAGAAGGGAGGGGCGAGAGTGAGTGTCTGGGTCCGCCGGCCCCGGTAGACTGCGGAGGCTCTGGCAGGGCCTGGTCGGGTCATGGGGCAAGCCTCCTTCGGGGGAAGAGGACCAGGGGTTCCCAGAGGGCGAGAGGACAAGGCACTCGCGGGGGAGCCAGCAAGGTGCGCAAAACCCGCGCTGACATAGGTGCGCGCCGTCCTGCGTGGGCAGGTCCCAGGTCGCGCCCTGCGCTCTCCCTCTCCTCCGCGCGGGTGCAAACGCCAAAGGCATTCTCCCCAGATCTGCGTAGTGCCCGAGGGGAGGCGAGGGCCTCCCTGCAGGCAGGGTTGCCCAATTCAGCCAAAAAGAAAGAAAAAAGAAAAAAAACCCAGAAAACGAATACGTACTTATTCACCGTGTATAACATACAATGTGTGTATATACACTATTACGTATTTAGATAGAAGCGCGTAGGTGTCCGTAAACGTAGTTACATCTAAGCGTATTCACGTGTAAGTATAAACACTCAAACGTAAGCGGACACACAGGACGCCCGTTTACATTTGAAGTTCAGATAAGCGGGTACTTTTTTGGTGTTTGTCCCATACAGTATCTGAGAGCATTTTCCCACAAAAATGATTCGTTGTTTGCCTGAAATTCAACTTGAGCGCGCGTCCCGCGTTTTCGGTGTCAACCCTCGCTGAGGGGCGGATCGTCCTGGTGGCGAGAAGCGCGGCGGCGCGGGAACGTGCGAACTACAAGCCCCACAATGCTGCGCGGGCACCCGGGGCCCTGATAGGCCGCGAGGTGCTTCCGCCCTCCGTCACTTCCGGTCGCGGTGCTGGCGGTTGCCGCAGGCCGGGCGGGAGTGGAGCGCCCGGGGCCGGGGGTCGGAGGCCGCCATGAACTTCTCCGAGGTGTTCAAGCTCTCCGGCCTGCTCTGCAAGTTCTCCCCGGACGGCAAGTACCTGGTGAGCGGCCGCGGGGCCCGGGAGGAGGGGGCAGCTTGGGGGTCCGCGGGTGCGGGCCTCAAGCAGGGGCCCCGGGTTGACACCCGAGGCTGGGGACCCAGGGCACGTGACCCGGGCGGACACCGGGGCTGGGGACTTGACAGATGCCCCAAGCAGGGGCCCCGGGGGAATGGGGCATGGGCAGGTGCCAGCCTCCCTACACCCCAGTTTCCATCTGTCAGAGGCAGGTAATAGCAGTGTTGTCGTCACACATTTGAGGGTACAGAGGATATCAGCTCGTTGTTGTTATTTTGACACATGGGGGGACATACCTAGTTCTGTTGGCTGTAACCTGGTGCAGCGACTTTGTCTTTGCCAGCCCTCCCCGCCCCCCACCATATGGCAAATAAGCGATTGAAATAACCAGCAGTCTCTGCCCGGATGAGTCCAGTCGTCCGCACTGTTGTTTATCCGATTGTTGGGGGTTGTGGTTCTTCATGGCGGGGGGGGGGGGGGCGACCAAATGCTGCTGAAATCTCTGAGCCAGTCTGTGCAGGAAACACACCAGCATCATCAGTGTGTATCCTCGGGACCTGGCGGTATGATTGGCACTGGAAGTCCATTCAGGAAAAGATCAGCCTTATAGAAAGTGTGTCTGTTAAAAAAAAAAAAAAAAAAAAAGAAAGTGTGTCTGTTTAGTTCTGTATGTTAACTCACCGACGCTTCATGACTTTTCAGTTTGAACCTGAACATTCCTGTTCTTTGTCCAGCTCTTTGAAACTGGAACTCCTTTGTGGAGGTATTATCCTAAATACATAAATTAGCATTCTGCTAAGAGATACACAATGTCTTCAGCTTAAAGTTCACCCCCAGAAACCGTGGCGTATTTTTTTGAAACGCTCCCCATAAATTCATTGTTTAAAAAAATCGTCTATGAAAATTCCGGTGAATTATAAAGAGAAAGACTATGTTCCTTTGCTTCATTTTGGTGCTTTTTTTTTTTTTTTTTGGCTTCTCCACCCTGGTGGAAATATGGTGTTACTGGAGTCTTGTTCTTCGAAGCTCTATCCTAAATCCTGAAGAAAGTAGGTCTGTGTTGCCGTTTTTAATATCTTGCAACAGATCTGATAATGGTTTTTCCACGCCATGACACATACTCCCTGTCTTAAGGAGCTCATTGTAACTGATGACAAAGCTACAATGTGACACATGTTCTCAGCTGAAGTTACCCTCCCCTTCTCCTTTTTACAAGGAAAACTCATGAGGTGTGTTTTTTAAACTTTATTTTTGAGAGTGAGAGCGTACGAGTGGGGGAGGGGCAGAGAGAGAGAGAGAGAGAGAGAGAGGGAGGGAGGGAGGGAGAGGGAGAGAGAGAGTCCCAAGCAGGCTCCTCGTCAGCGTCATGGAGCCCACGGCTCAAACTCACAGAACTCACACTCCCTCACAAACCACGAGATCACAAGGAGCCCCCCAGACGCCCTGAGGTTTTTTTCAAAAGGAAAAGGAAGGTTTGGAAAAGGAAAGGAAAAGGTTTGTAAAACACAAACCAATAATTGAGTTTGATCTTGATAAGAACGAAGCAATTAACATTTAAAAATCAGTTCTTGGGGTGCCTGGGTGGCCCAGTCAGTTAAGCGTCCGACTTTGGCTCAGGTCATGATCTCGGGGTGTATGAATTCGAGCCCAGTATTGGGCTCTGTGCTGACAGCTCAGAGCCTGGAGCTGCTTCGGATTCTGTATCTCCCTCTCTCTCTCTGCCCTTCCACTGCTCGCTCGCTCTCCCTCTCTCCCTCTCTCCCTCTCTCAAAAATAAATAAACATTAAAAAAATTTTTTTTTAAAACCAGTTCTTGATTTTTAAACTATAATATAATCTAAAATCAGATAAGTATACCCAAATAATTTGCTTAGATATGGATATTATTAACAAACGTGGACACAGACTGCCTCTTCAAGAAAACAGGATTAACGCTTAAATATCTTCACGGTCAGTACTCAGAATAAGTCCCCGCAGTGGAAGAGAAACCTGCCTGCGTCCCCTCCTGTGTCGGGAAAGCGTCAGCCTGCTGCTGCTCTTCGCCTCTGCTGTCCCGCGGCTGCTGTTACACTCGCCGCACTGCTGACACTTCCCATCACGTTTGCCAGGAGCTGGGGGTGTGTCACAGCACACAAGCCCTCAGGACACCAGCGGGTGCCACACAGCTCAATTCTGGCACCGTCCCCCTGGAGACCCGAGGTGGACCGCCCACCCACTGCATTTTTTTTAATGTTTATTTTCTTGTTTATTTATTTATTTTATTTTTTTTCATTTTTGAGAGAGAAAGAGCATGAGCAGGGGTGCGGCAGAGAGGGGGGCAGGATCTGCAGCGGGCTCCGTGCTGACAGCAGTGAGCCCGATGTGGGGCTGGAACTCCTGAAGCGTGAGATCGTGACGTGAGCCCAAGGCGGGCGCTTCACCAGCTGTGCCCCCCCACGCGCCCCTGTGCCCCCCACTTCAGATTCCAGCCAGAGCTGCGGGTCCTCGAGCTCCCCACAACTTCCGTCTGCCTGGGCCACCAGTCAGAGGCTCCCACAGGCCCCTCCTCGGGTTCGGCTGATTTGCCAGAGTGGCTCACAGAACTCAGACACTTGTGCTAAAGGAGACCAGAGAGGATCCAGGTGAACAGACAGGTGAAGAGATCCAGAAGACAAGGTCCAGGAGGGTCCCGAGTGCAGGAGCCGCTGTCCCCGTGGGGGTGGGTGCGTCACCTGCCCTGTGTGCCTGTGTTCACCGGCCTGGAGCTCTCTGAACACTGTCCTGTTGGCATTTTACAGAGGATTCCTCGTGATGAATTATTAACTCCGCTTCTAGCCCTCCTCCCCTCTCTGGAGAAGGGGGAGTGGGACTGAACATTCCAAGCTTCTAATCATGGCTGGTATTTCTGGTGGCCAGGAGCCCACCTAGAGTTGCCTCGTTAGAACAAAAGACGCTCCTACCACCCAGGACGTTTCAAGGACCCGAGGAGTCCTGTGCCAGGGCCTGGGGGCAGGGACAAATACGTATTTTTCTGTTGCCTCGTCCTTATGTCTCCGTGGTCCTTCTCACCAAGGACCCTGAGGCCCCCGTCCGCACTCCCTGTGCCTTGTCTGCCGGTGGTTAAAGCAGCAGAGTGCTGGCTTAGTTCACAGAAGAGCTGGTCCCACGCTGTGTCCTGCTTTAGTTTTTAATACGCGAGTCAGAAAGTAAAAAATGACCTAGTAGAGAGTTTTAACAGAACGTCTTATCTTGGAGCAGTGTCAACACATAGTTTGTGTATTTCAACCTTGTCTTCTCGTGAACCCTTATCCTTAGAGGGGGTGACAGTCTGGGAACATGAGGCCGTCCAGGCAGGAAATACATCCGGAAGGACAGAGGGAGCTAGCATTCCTGGACGGCGGGGAGCACCGACTCCTGAGCTCCCTTCCCTGAGACTGTTAGACCATCGTGGGCTTTTTTTCCCCGTCTTTAGGCTTCTTGCGTCCAGTACCGCTTAGTGGTCCGGGATGTGCACACCCTCCAGATCCTCCACCTGTACACGTGCCTGGACCAGATCCAGCACATCGAGTGGTCGGCGGACTCCCTCTTCATCCTGTGCGCCATGTACAAGCGGGGGCAGGTTCAGGTGCGCCGAGCCAGGGGCTCTTGCCTGAGGGTGACCCCGGGAAGGAGCGAGCCTCTTCTGTGCCCTTGTAGTTTGAGAAAAAAGGCGAGGCGGCTCAAGCCGGTTTCCTCTTAAAATTATAACAGGAAAACACTTAACTAGCCTTAACGTGTCATCAGGTAGAATTCAGTAAGAGGAAGTGTCTGCAGACAGCTGTCTAGAAGCTTGGGCCTCACGGGTTTGGGGAAGCGCGAAGACGCGTTTCTAGCAGATCTGAAGTTTCCCCGAAGGAGCTTGGAGGGCTGGCCGAAGGACTTTAAAACCAACACTGTGAGGTCCCCCGGGAGCGTGGCTTTTGTGCCGCGGTCCGGCTCCAGCCCTGCCTTGTGGCGGATGTGGAATCGCGCCCTGTGTCCTGGCCGTGTGCCGTTGAACCGGCTGTTTTCCAGCTTGATGCGCGTGCGCTCATGTTGTGGGTCTGCGTTTCTGTCCGTTGCGAATCCAGGTGTGGTCCCTGGAGCAGCCGGAGTGGCACTGCAGGATCGACGAGGGCTCGGCCGGGCTGGTGGCCTCCTGCTGGAGCCCCGACGGCCGCCACATCCTCAACACAACCGAGTTCCACGTAAGTGCAAAGGCCCCGGGCACACGTCGGCGAGCAGAGGAGGGTGACTCCTCGCGCCTTTCTCCGGAAGTTGCTGGGTAGCGGTCAGGCGGGTGAATTTTGGAGAACGATGTGTATCTTTCAGATATACATATATGGGGAGAGAGGGAGAGACGGAGAAAGATGTGTGTCTTAGGTCGACACGGTTGTTATATGATCTTTCTGCCCAAATTTAAGGAAAAGTAACGCGGGTTTTAAATGACAGGATTTAAGAATTAAACAGGGGGCGCCTGGGTGGCGCAGTCGGTTAAGCGTCCGACTTCAGCCAGGTCACGATCTCGCCGTCCGTGAGTTCGAGCCCCGCGTCAGGCTCTGGGCTGATGGCTCGGAGCCTGGAGCCTGTTTCCGATTCTGTGTCTCCCTCTCTCTCTGCCCCTCCCCCGTTCATGCTCTGTCTCTCTCTGTCCTAAAAATAAATAAAAAACGTTGAAAAAAAAATTTTTTTAAAAAGAATTAAACAGTTCCTTTACTTCAGCGGTAGAAGATGAATTCACTACGATCAGCTTTACATCTTTAAGATGCCTGACCTGTGACCGCGGTCACTGCTGCGTCCTGTCCAGTCACTGCTGCATCCTGTCCGAGACTCGCTGGGGCTCCTCCCCCCCCCCCCCCCCCCCCCCCTAGGGAATTTGCACATATAAGGTGTTGGGGTAGAAGGTCTTTGGTGTCAGCAGTGTTGTTTTCAAAGACAGAAAAATGCGCAGATCCCGTTAACGATGTGCCGCCTTTTGAGGGGGCGTCATGACCCAGCGTGTGGGCCCGAACCCCCAGGCCTGGGCTGCCCGGTGCCCTGCAGGAGCCCCGCCCCAGGCTGCAGAGGGGACAGTGCGTGCATGGTGCATGTGGCGAGGGCGAGTGTCTGTGCCCAGCCATGAGGTGCCGGGCGACCCTGTGGGATGTCATCATCGGGTCTTTTTCAAGTTGGCATCATGTGGGAGGAGGTCTCTGTCCAGCCATGAGGGGGCGGCTGAGTCGGCTGCCTCAGACGGCCGTGTGGCTTCACGTACCTTCTGTTTCGGTTTCAGACCCGCTTTTGATGTGGTGTCTGCTCATACAGGCTGTCGGAGACTGAGCAGGACACAGGGCACTTGGTTTCCTTGCGGTGCACATGGTGACTTTTCATTCATTCATTCATTTTTAATTTGAGAGAGAGTGGGGGTGGGGGGCAGAGAGAGAGGGAGGGAGGGAGGGAGAATCTTGAGCAGGCTCCATACGCTCGGTGCAGAGCCCAGTGAGAGGCTCGATCTCACGCGAGATCATGACCTGAGCTGAAATCCGGAGTCAGACAGAAAGTGGACCGAGACCCAGAGCTGCACACGTTGGCCTTTTAAAGACGTTTGCAACTTGGAAGTTTTCAGACGTGTTGAACTGTTTATACGGCCTCACCCGACAGTCTTCGTGATTAGAATTCTTGGGGCCAGAATCCAGTGTCCAGACGGGCGTGTGCCAGGGCCTCCCTGCCTCCTGTACACGAATGTGACAGGCCCTTTGCACAGGGTCCCCGAGGGTAAAGCACTGTGTGCCCCAACCCACCCACGAGGCCCAGAGCAGGGCTGCCTGCATGCCCCACAGAGGCGGGACGGACCCTGCGTTCTGTGTTAACCCTTTCTTGCTTTCCTTTCGGTCGTGTGTGTGTGTGTGTGTGTGTGTGCGTGCGTGTGTGCGCACGTGTGCGCATGCACAACGAGCGTATACACTGTTGCTTGCTTTGCATCTGTTTCAAGTTTGCTGACGCGAGTTCGTCCTCTGTATTCCGGGGTGGTTCCCTTCGCCCTCGGTGTTCGTCCGTCTGGAAGGTGTGGCTCACTCTGCTGTTCCTCGCAGGGGAAGTCACGGCACACCCGTCTGCCCTCTGCTGCTGCTGGTGTTCAAGGGGGTAGGGGCCACGGTGCCGGGAGTATATTGTACGTGACCTATATTGAGGCACCCTGTCGGGGGTAGCCTGGGGGACTGCCTGCTTATAGTAGATGGCATTTGACTTTCCAAAGCTTTTTACCAGGATTTAAACTGACTGCCAGTCCTGGGGCGCCTGGGGAGCTCAGTCTGTTAAGCGTCTGACTTTGGCTCAGGTCATAACCTCACAGTTCGTGAGTTTGAGCCCCGAGTCAGGCTTTGTGCTGACAGCTCAGAGCCTGGAGCCTGCTTCAGATTCGGTCTCCTCCCCACCCCCCACTCTTTCTCTGCCCTTCCCCTGCTAGCAGTCTGTCTCTCCCAAAATTAAATAAACATTAAAAAAAAAAAAAGAAATTCTAATTTCCTTCTAAGTTCATTCAAGTTCCTGACAACACGAGTCTAATTTTATTTACTATTATTATTTTTTAAAGTTTTATTTTTATTTAAGTAATCTCTACATCCAACATGGGGCTTGAACTCACAACCCGGAGATCATGAGTCACATACTTCCCCAACTGAGCCAGCCAGGTGCCCCAGCATGAATCTAATTTTAAAAAACAACTTCGGGGCCACGGGGGTGGCTCCGTCGGTTGAGCGTCCAACCTCAGCTCGGGTCGTGATCTCACGGTCTGTGAGTTCAAGCCCCGCGTCGGGCTCTGTGCTGACAGCTCGGAGCCTGGAGCCTGCTTCGGATTCTGTGTCTCCCTCTCTCTCTGCCCCGAACCCACTCGCATTCTGTCTCTGTCTCTCTCAAAAATAGATAGATAGATAGATAGATAGATAGGTAGGTAGGTGATAGGTAGGTAGGTGCCAGGCCAGTGGAGCTACAGAGGAAGTGCATTGTGGTTTCACTTGTCGTTTCCTGACTATTGGTGAGGTTGAGTGCTTTCATACCTTGTTTTACACACATGCACACTCTCGCACACTTGATTAATATGCGCTTCAGGTTCCTGTGGACTGTGTGGTGTGAGGAAGGGATCCACGTCTATCTTTTCCAACGACGTTTATCAAGAACGGAATTTCTTTATGTTTACGTAAAATTTCCGATTTTCCTTCCTGTTTCCGCTGTTGGCACGCCGGTTTGCCGGGCCGCACTGTTTACACCCCCGGGTGTGTAGCGTGTCGGTGTCTGTGGGGCTGCCCCCTCCCGTTGCCCTTGTGGTGTCGGTTTGTTTACTGTACTTGTGGGGTGCTGTTACCAGCTGCGCTCGGACTGAGGATGTTAGGTCTTCACGCCAGTGGAACCTTGATTGTAACTCATCGTTCGTTGTCCCTCGTGGATCTTTTTGCCTCACAAACCTGTTTTGTCAGCTGTTCGCCTAGCCTGTGGCTCTCGTGGTTTTTCTTTTTCACTCTGTTACTTTTCCACCTTCCCGTGTCCTTAAATTTCAGTGTCTGTCTGTGTTGTAAACAGCCCGTAGCTGCCTCAAAAAAAAATAAGCCGAAAACCTTTTTCTTACGTGTCCACAAAGCCAGTTAAAACCACCGACGAGCACCATTCACCCCTTGAGGCGCGCAGCTCAGCCAGAACGTGGACAGCCCCGTCCGCGCCCACCGCTGCTCCCGGATAGCCACTGCCTGCTTGCTGTCCACATTCTCTGTCGGTGGGGCCACGTGGCGTGGGGGGCTCTGTTTGGCCTCTGTCACCCAGCGCTGTGCTGTCACTGAGGGTATCAGCGGCGGTCCCTCGTGGCCGGGCGCCATTCCGTGGCACGGGGACACGGCATCTGCTTTCCGTCCACCATCTGGCAGGCCGTGGGCGCTTTCCCGTGGGCGCCGTCCGGAACGAGCTGCTGGGACGCACGTCATTTGACTCGGGTAAATCCCTAGGAGGGGGTGCCAGGGGGGGCGCGTGCCGAACGCTTCAGGAAACTGCCGACTGCTCTCTAACGTGGCTGCCCCCCAGGTTAGAGCTCAGGTGTCCACACTCTCACGACCCTCGACACGCGTCAGTGTGGTTTTCTACTGTAGTCAGTCTTGTGTTGTGGTGTCTCCCTGTGGTTTTTTGTTTTTGTTTTTGTTTTAAGTTTATTTATTTTGAGAAAGAGAGAGACAGCACAAATGGGGAAGAGGCAGAGAGAGAGAGAGAGGGAGGGGGAGAGAGAGAGAGAGAGAGAGAGAGAGAGAGAGAGAGAGAGAGAGAATCCCAAGCAGGCTCCTAGCTGTCGGCACACAGCCCGACATGGGGCTCGATCTCACAAACCCAGAGATCATGACCTGAGCTGAAGTCGGACGCCCAGCCACCTGAGCCTCCCAGACGCCCCTGCCTGTGGTTTCAGTTTGCATTGTCCTCATGACTAATGCCATTAGGCCTCTGTCACATGCCCGTTATCGTAGGACTTGTCTGTTCGTTTCTTTACCGGGTGGCTAGTCACGTTACTCAACTGTGAAGTTTTTTCTACTATATTCTGGAGGCGGGTCCTTTCCTAGACACGCACCTGGCAAGTGTTTTCTCCTACAGCTTGCCCTCTCAGTTAGTTAACAGCTTCTTTTAAAGAGCAGAAATGTTTCCTTTTAATGGAGTCTAACGGATCAGGTTTTTTTGTTTTGTTTTTTTTTATGTTTTGTGCATCTAAAGAAATCCCCACCCAACCCAAGATCTGAAAAGAGTTTATTCTGTTTTCTTCTAGAAGTTTTATGGTTTGGGCTCCTAAGTGTAAACATAGGACCTGTTTTGAGTTTAGATCTTTTCCACTCGCACTTCTGTCAAAAACCGGTTGCCTGTGTGTGTGCAGGTCTGTTTCCGGATTCTGTCTTGTTCCATTGACCTATTAGCCTCGCTTTGTGCGAACAGCATACTCTCTGATTATAGTACTTTACAGTAAATCTGGAAACCAGGGCAGTGTGTTTTCCAGCGTTGTCCTTGTTCAGAGTCAGCTGTTGGACGCTCGTCAAGTAGTGAACTGCCACGTCAGCCAACGGGAAGGGCACGGAGACCGTTTTTAGAAACAAAACTAGGAATCGGGGTTAAGAAATTCTGGTTATTCCCTTTTAAACTCTAATGGGATCTAGGGGGTCATAGAACCTCAATATTAGATGTAAATGTAGACGGGTGTTTGAACGCTTAAAAGGTATACTGTGGGCTTTTCCTGGGGACGGGTGTCCGTGACCACCCCGCCAGGCACGCGGGCCGGGAGAGGAGGGGACGGCCGGCTGACAGAGCGGTCACCCCCAGAAACCCTGTGGGGAAGCAGCCGTGCAGAGAGGCCACCGCACGGGCCCTTCTGCCCCCACCTCCTGCTCACGAGTCTGCTGAGGCAGAGGACCAAGCAGGTTGACCTCGCTCAGTCCCCGGGACACCCACCGTCCTGGACAGCTTGCCTGCCGGCGTCTGCACGTTTGTTAGGAGAGGAAAACCGCAGTTACTTTGAAATTTTAAACTAAATGCACTTATATTCGACTTTGTGTCGCTCACGCAATACAGTTACAAAAAGAAAACCAAACACCAGGAGCATGAAATTAAAGGACGGGAGACTGGGGGTGGGGGGGGAGACACCCAGGAGCAGCTACTGTTCTTAATTCTGCAGTAAACCTCTTACTGGGTCACTGATGCCTGTCTGTGACTTAACCGCCGTCTTCCTGGCTGCTAAACCTGCACCGTTTCTCTTTCCCCTTCTCGACAGCTGCGGATAACTGTCTGGTCCTTGTGCACAAAGTCCGTGTCTTACATCAAATACCCCAAAGCCTGCCAGCAGGGTGAGTCGGCCGAAGCTGATTTGGAAGCCGTTTCCTTGTTGTTTTTGTTCAGGGCCCGGGGGCGGGGGAGGGGTGGGGGGGAGAGGGACACTTTTTTAATACAGAAAAGTTACGGGCGCAGTAGTCTCAGCGGCTTATCAGCGTGTGGCCAGCTTCTTTCTCTACGCCCAGACCTGCTGATGCTTCGTCTGTGAATAGTTCCGTGTGTGTCTCCCGAGGACAAGGGCTCCCCTTTCAAGATAGAACCACAGTGGTTTAAAGGACCTCAGAGAAGTAGGCTTTACGTGCGGTTCCCTTCCTGTCGTAGGACTGGGGATCAGGTCCCTTCGGTTGATGTGTGTCCCAGGACCTACCCCCCCCCCCCAAGTTCTGCACTTCAAGCCTCCAGACTTCTGTTGGCCAGCTCTGTGGTCTCTGTGCTGGGGAGAGGGCGGCCGCCCCGCCCAGCCGGCCACCGCGGGACTTGGTTGGACCGCGGAGAGCGAGTGGGGTGCCCATCCCTGAATCGTGAAGTTGCCGCGATGTGTGCAGACAGCAGTGCCTCGTGTGTTCTTGTGGCTCACGAAGTGTGAGCTGTGGCCTGGGGCCTTGCGACTAACACAGAACGGAAAATACGGTTTCACATTTTCAACCAAAGCTTATTTCTAAACTCCGACCTTACGTTTTCTTCTCCCGAGTAAATTCAAAAGTACACGTAGGAAGTTGGGGCGCCTGTGTGGCTCAGTCGGCCGGCTGAGTGTCCGCCTTGGGCTCAGCTCGTGATCTCTCCTCTCCCAGGTTCAAGCCCACGTCGGGCTCTGTGCTGTCGGGGCGGAGTCCGCTTCGGTTCCCGTCTCCCTCTCTCTCTGCCCCCGCCCCCCCCCCCCCCCCCCCCCCCCCCCCCCCCCCCCCCCCCCCCAGCTGTTGCTTTCTCTCGGTCTCAAAAGTAAATAAGATATTCTTTTAAAAAAGTAAAACTGGGTGTAATGAGAAGCTGACAAGCTGGCTGAGCTCCCTAGGATTTGTGCTCCAAAAACGACGATCCGTCAGGAGCTGCATTTTCAGTGACACTTTGTGGTTCTTCGGGGGCCCGGTTCCTGTGGTTTTCCCTCAGATCCCTTGCCGGTCGGGGGTCGGGGGGTCCCTGGGCTGCTGCACCGAGGCCGCGGTCTCCCTCTCCGCCCCGCCGTCTGGCTGCAGGCGCCCGTCCCTCCCCGTGACCCCTGCCTCTGGTTTCTCACCGCTCCCTGGGGCTGCAGCGGGGTGTCCCTCTCCTCCCGCCAGGGGTCTCCTTTACCCGGGACGGCCGCTACATGGCGCTGGCGGAGCGGCGCGACTGCCAGGACCACGTGAGCGTCTTCGTCTGCAGCGACTGGCAGCTCCTGCGGGTAGGGGGTGCGCTGCCGGCCATGGGGCAGGGGCAGCTGACGCCTTGCGTCTCCGAGGCCCGGGCACCTTTGGGAGGGGTCGCGGCAGCGCCATCTCGTGGAGGGCGGGTCACCGGAGGGCATGGCCCGGGGGGTGGGGGGGGGGCCTGCCGGTGAGTGGGGCGGCCACTGTCCTCTTGTCAGGGCTGTGCGGTTTGCCCAGGGGCTGCTGCCCCGGGAGGGTCTGCTCTGGGTCAGCCTCCAGGGGCCCCGGCCGGGTGCGCGGGGCCCTCCTCCCCTGGCCGGGCTCAGCTAAACGGGTCGGGTGGGTACGGAGAGGCCTTCGGACTGGCAGTGACCCTCCTGCCAGAGCACAGAGGCGGCCCCATCGACCCGGGCACGGGGTGTCCTGGCGGGATCTCGCGGAGCTGATCTTCCAGGAGTGAGGCCGAGCCAGGCCGGAACCGGGAGGGAGAGGGGGGCGGTGCCAGGCCTCGGGAGCTGCATCACAGCCAGCGGTGCTGGGCACCGTCCTACCTGGTGGGCTCCACCTGGGCCCGCCTGGGGCCTCCTGAGTGCTCAGGCAGGATTTTAACGACAGAAGGACAGGGCTGGAGACATTGTCCGCTTCTGTACAAGGAAATTAAATACTAAACGTGTTCCCAACGTCAGTGATAAAATGTGTATTTGTTCAAGAAAACACTTTCGAATTTAATGTTTCTCTGTCTTGCTTTGGAAGCACTTTGACACAGAGACCCAGGACCTCGCAGGGATCGAGTGGGCCCCAAACGGCTGTGTGCTGGCAGTGTGGGACACCTGCCTGGAGGTATGCAGGGTGACCAGGCAGACCCTGTGTGTTGGGGCGCTTTGACCTGTGTTTACCCGAGGCTTTCTGAATGTGGAGGCTCGGTCGGCTCACCAGGCTCCGAGGCCAAGCCCAGCCCTTTGACCAGCGAGTCCTTACGTTTGCGGCCAAGGTCCCCACTGTCCCTTGTGCGGGAGGGCCTGTCCTGCTCCACCGGTCTTCCTTCTGACCTCCCGCTGGCCATCGGCTGTGTCCCCATCCCACCCCCCCACACCCCCACACCCCCACACCCCCCCCATGCTCCGGTCAGGGTGAGTGTCAACATCTGCACGGTCTCTTGCAGTACAAGGTCCTGCTCTACTCCTTGGACGGCCGGCTCTTGTCCGCGTACTGTGCCTACGAGTGGTCCCTGGGCGTCAAGTCTGTGGCCTGGAGCCCCAGCAGTCAGTTCCTGGCCATCGGAAGCTATGACGGGAAGGTGAGACCGAGTAGCACACGTGGAGATGCTGCGGGCACGGCGCCCGCCAGGGGCCCTCACGTGCACTCTCCCCCCTCAGGTGCGCATCCTTAATCACGTGACTTGGAAAATGATCACAGATTTCGGGCACCCAGCCACCATTAGCAATCCCAAAATAGTAAGTCTGGAATGCATGTTTGTTTGTTTGTTTGTTTCTTTCTTTCTCTCTTTCTCTCTTTCTCTCTCTCTGTCTCTCTCTCTCTCTTTCTTTATGAAATTTATTGTCAACTTGCTTTCCATGCAACACCCAGTGCTCATCCCAACAGGTGACCTCCTCAGTGCCCATCACCCACTTTCCCCTCCCTCCCACCCCCCATAAACCCTCAGTTTGTTCTCAGCTTTTAGGAGTCTCTTATGTTTTGGCTCCCTCCCTCTCTAACCATTTTTCCCCCCTTCTCCTCCCCCCTGGTCTTCTGTTAAGTTTCTCAGGATCCACATAAGAGTGAAAACATATGGTATCTGTCTTTGTCTGTATGGCTTATTTCACTTAGCATAACACTCTCCAGTTCCATCCATGTTGCTACAAAGGGCCAGATTTCATTCTTTCTCATTGCCACGTAGTATTCCATTGTGTATATAAACCACAATTTCTTTATCCATTCATCAGTTGATGGACATGTAGGCTCTTTCCATAAGTTGGCTATTGTTGAAAGTGCTGCTATAAACATTGAGGTACAAGTGCCCCTCTGCATCAGCACTCCTGGATCCCTTGGGTAAATTCCTAGCAGTGCTATTGCTGGGTCATCGGGTAGATCTATTTTTAATTTTTTGAGGAGCGGCTGCACCAGTTTGCATTCCCACCAACAGTGCAAGAGGGTTCCCGTTTCTCCACATCCTCTCCAGCATCTATAGTCTTCTGATTTGTTCATTTTAGCCATTCTGACCGGCGTGAGGTAGTGTCTCAGTGTGGTTTTGATTTTTATTTCCCTGATGAGGAGCGACGTTGAGCATCTTTTCATGTGCCTGTTGGCCATCTGGATGTCTTCTTTAGAGAAGTGTCTATTCATGCTTTCTGTCCATTTCTTCACTGGATTATTTGTTTTTCGGGTGTGGAGTTTGGTGAGTTCTTTATAGATTTGGATACTAGCCCTTTGTCCAATATGTCATTTGCAAATACCTTTTCCCATTCCGTTGGTTGCCTTTTAGTTTTGTTGATTGTTTCCTTTGCTATGCAGAAGCTTTTTATCTTCATGAGGTCCCAGTAGTTCGTTTTTGCTTTTAATTCCCTTGCCTTTGGGGATGTGTCAAGTAAGAAATTGCTGCGGCTGAAGTCAGAGAGGTTTTTCCCTGCTTTCTCCTCTAGGGTTTTGATGGTTTCCTGTCTCACATTTAGGTCCTTCATCCATTTTGAGGTTTTTTTTGTGAATGGTGTGAGAAAGTGGTCTAGTTTCATCCTTCTGCATGTTGCTGTCCAGTTCTCCCAGCACCATTTGTTAAAGAGACTGTCTTTTTTCCGTTGGATATTCTTTCCTACTTTGTCAAAGATTAGTTGGCCATATTTTTGTGGGTCTAGTTCTGGGGTTTCTGTTCTATTCCATTGGTCTATGTGTCTGTTTTTGTTTTTTGTTTTTTAACATTTATTTATTTTTGAGACAGAGAGAGACAGAGCATGAGCAGGGGAGGGTCAGAGAGAGAGGGAGACACAGAATCCGAAATAGGCTCCAGGCTCTGAGCTGTCAGCCCAGAACCCGATGTGGGGCTCGAACTCACGGACCGCGAGATCATGACCTGAGCCGAAGTCGGACACCCAACCAACTGAGCCACCCAGGCGCCCCTGTGTGTCTGTTTTTGTGCCAATACCATGCTGTCCTGATGATGACAGCTTTGTAGTAGAGGCTAAAGTCTGGGATTGTGATGCCTCCTGCTTTGATTTTCTTCTTCAGTATTACTTTGGCTATCCGGGGTCTTTTGTGGTTCCATACAAATTTTAGGATTGCTTGTTCTAGCTTCAAGAAGAATGCTGGTGCAATTTTGATTGGGATTGCATTGAATGTGTAGATGGCTTTGGGTAGTATTGACATTTTAACAATATTTATTCTTTCAATCCATGAGCACAGAATGTTTTTCCATTTCTTTGTAACTTCTTCAATTTCCCTCATAAGGTTTCTGTAGTTTTCAGCATACAGATCTTTTACATCTTTGGTTAGGTTTATTCCTAGGTATTTTATGCTTCTTGGTGCAATTGTGAATGGGATCAGTTTCTTTATTTGTCTTTCTGCTGCCTCATTATTAGCGTAGAAGAATGCAACTGATTTCTGTACATTGATTTTGTATCCTGCGACTTTGATGAATTCATGTATCAGTTGTAGCAGACTTTTGGTGGAGTCTGTCAGGTTTTCCATGTATAATATCATGTCATCTGCAAACAGTGAAAGCTTGACTTCATCTTTGCCAATTTTGATGCCTTTGATTTCCTTTTGTTGTCTGGTTGCTGATGCTAGAACTTCCCACACTATGTTAAACAACAGCAGTGAGAGTGGACATCCCTGTCGTGTTCCTGATCTCAGGGAAAAAGCTCTCAGTTTTTCCCTGTTGAGGATGATGTTAGCTGTGGGCTTTTCATAAATGGCTTTTATGCTGTTTAAGATATGTTCCTTCTATCCCGACTTTCTCAAGGGTTTTTATTAAGAAAGGATGCTGAATTTTGTCAAATGCTTTTTCTGCATCGATTGAGAGGATCATATGGTTCTTATCTTTTCTTTTATTAATGTGATGTATCACATTGATTGATTTGCGAATGTTGAACCAGCCCTGCAGCCCAGGAATGAATCCCACTTGATCATGGTGAATAATTCTTTTTATATGCTTTTGAATTCGATTTGCTAGTATCTTATTGAGAATTTTGCATCCATATTCATCAGGGATATTGGCCTGTAGTTCTCTTTTTTTACTGGGTCTCTGTCTGGTTTAGGAATCAAAGTAATGCTGGCTTCATAGAATGAGTCTGGAAGTTTTCCTTCCCTTTCTATTTTTTGGAATAGCTTGAGAAGGATAGGTATTATCTCTGCTTTAAATGTCTGGTAGAATTCCCCTGGGAAGCCATTGGGAAGCCATCTGGTCCTGGACTGTTATTTGTTGGGAGATTTTGGATAACTGATTCAATTTCTTCGCTGGTTATGGGTCTGTTCAAGCTTTCTATTTCTTCCTGTTTGAGTTTTGGAAGTGTGTGCGTGTTTAGGAATTTGTCCATTTCTTCCAGGTTGTCCAGTTTGTTGGCATGTAATTTTTCATAGTATTCCCTGATAATTGCTTGTATTTCTGAGGGATTGGTTGTAATAATTCCATTTTCATTCATGATTTTGTGTATTTGGGTCATCTCCCTTTTCTTTTTGAGAAGCCTGGCTAGAGGTTTATCAATTTTGTTTATTTTTTCAAAAAACCAACTCTTGGTTTCATTGATCTGCTCTACAGTTTTTTTTTTTTTTTTTTTCAACATTTTTTATTTATTTTTGGGAC
>NW_026057585.1:102606637-102647587 GCF_023721935.1 Panthera uncia
TTTTTTTTTTTTTTTTTTTTTTTTTGCTCTACAGTTTTTTTAGATTCTATGTTGTTTATTTCTGCTCTGATCTTTATTATTTCTCTTCTTCTGCTGGATTTGGGGTGTCTTTGCTGTTCTGCTTCTATCTCCTTTAGGTGTGCTGTTAGATTTTGTATTTGGGATTTTTCTTGTTTCTTGAGATAGGCCTGGATTGCAATGTATTTTCCTCTCAGGACTACCTTTGCTGCATCCCAAAACGTTTGGATTGTTGTATTTTCATTTTCATTTGTTTCCATATATTTTTTAATTTCTTCTCTAATTGCCTGCTTGACCCATTCATTCTTTAGTAGGGTGTTCTTTAACCTCCATGCTTTTGGAGGTCTTCCAGACGTTTTCGTGTTGTTGATTTCAAGCTTCAGAGCATTGTGGTCTGAAAGCATGCATGGTATGATCTCAATTCTTGTATACTTATGAAGGGCTGTTTTGTGACCCAGTATGTGATCTATCTTGGAGAAGGTTCCATGTGCACTCGAGAAGAAAGTATATTCTGTTGCTTTGGCATGCAGAGTTCTAAATATATCTATCAAGTCCATCTGATCCAGTGTATCATTCAGGGCCCTTGTTTTTTTATTGATCCTGTGTCTAGATGATCTGTCCAGCGTTGTAAATGGAGTATCAAAGTCCCCTGCAATTACCACATTCTTATCAATAAGGTTGCTTATGTTTTTGATTAATTGTTTTAGATATTTGGGGGCTCCCGTATTCGGTGCATAGACATTTATAATTGTTAGCTCTTCCTGATGGATAGACCCTATAATGATTATATAATGCCCTTCTTCATCTCTTGTTACAGCCTTTAATTTGAAGTCTAGTTTGTCTGATATAAGTATGGCTACTCCAGCTTTCTTTTGACTTCCAGTAGCATGATAGGTAGTTCTCCATCCCCTCACTTTCAATCTGAAGGTGTCTTCAGGTCTAAAATGAGTCTCTTGTAGACAGCAAATAGATGGGTCTTGTTTTTTTTATCCATTCTGATACCCTATGTCTTTTGATTGGCGCATTTAGTCCATTTACATTCAGTGTTATTATTGAAAGATATGGGTTTAGAGTTATTATGTTATCTATAGATTTCATGCTTGTAGTGGTGTCTCTGGTCCTTTGTGGTCCTTGCAACATTTCATTCACAGAGTCCCCCTTAGGATCTCTTGTAGGGCTCGTTTAGTGATGATGAATTCCTTCAGTTTTTGTTTGTTTGAGAAAACCTTTATTTCTCCTTCTATTTTGAATGACAGACTTGCTGGGTAAAGGATTCTTGGCTGCATTATTTTCCCTGTTCATCACACTGAAGATTTCCTGCCATTCCTTTCCAAGTTTCAGTAGATAGGTCTGCTACTACCCTTATGTGTCTACCTTTGTATGTTAAGGCCCGTTTATCCCTAGCTGCTTTCAGAATTCTCTCTTTATCCTTGTATTTTGCCAGTTTCACTAGGATATATTGTGCAGAAGATCAATTCAAGTTACATCTGAAGGGAGTTCTCTGTGCCTTTTGGATTTCAATGCCTTTTTCCTTCCCCAGATCAGGGAAGTTCTCAGCTATGATTTCTTCAAGTATGTCTTCAGCACCTTTCCCTCTCTCTTCCTCCTCTGGAATCCCAATTATGCATATGTTATTACATTTAATTGTGTCACTTAGTTCTCTAAGTCTCCCCTCATACTCATGGATTTTTTTTATCTCTCTTTTTCTCAGCTTCCTCTTTTTCCATAATTTTATCTTCCAGTTCACCTGTTCTCTCCTCTGCCTCTTCAATCCGAGCTGTGGTCGCCTCCATTTTATTTTGCAGCTCATTTATAGCGTTTTTAGCTCCTCCTGACTGTTCCTTAGTCCCTTGATCTCTGTAGCAATAGAGTCTCTGCTGTCCTCTATACTGTTTTCAAGCCCAGCGATTAATTTTATGACTATTATTTTAAATTCATTTTCTGCTGTATTGCTTAAATCGTTTTTGATCAGTTCGTTAGCTGTCGCTATTTCCTGGAGTTTCTTTTGGGGAGAATTCCTCCGTTTCGTCATTTTGGATAGTCCCTGGGGTGGCGCGGAACTGCAGGGCACTTGCCCCGTGCTGTCTGGAGTAACTTGCGCTGGTGGGCGGGGCCGCAGTCAGAGCCGCTGTCTGTCCCCAGCCCACCGCTGGGGCCACAGTCAGACTGGTGTGTACCTTCTCTTCCCCTCTCCCAGGGGCAGGTCTCACTGTGGAGTGGTGTGGCCCCTGTCTGGGCTATGTGCACACTGCCCGGCTGGTGGTGCTGCTTTGATGGGATCTGGCGTATTATTAGCCGGGGTGGATCCGCAAGGCGCACAGGGGTGGGAGGAGCAGGCTCAGCTCGCTTTTCCTTCGGTGATCCGCTTCAGGAGGAGCCCTGCGGCACCGGGAGGGAGGCCGACCCGTCGGAGGGATGGATCCGCAGAAGCACAGCGTTGGGTGTTTGCGCGGTGCAAGCAAGTTCCGTGACGGGAACCGGCTCCCTTTGGGATTTTGGCTGGGGGATGGGCGAGGGAGAAGGCGCTTCCCAGTGCCTCTGTTCCCTGCCAAGCCGCGCTCTGTCGTCCGGGGCTCAACAACTCTCCCTCCGTTGTCCTCCGGCCCTCCCGTTCTCCGAGCAGAGCTGTTAGCTTATAACCTTCCAGATGTTAAGTCTCACTGGCTGACAGAACACACTCCGTCCGGCCCCTCCGCTTTTGCCAGCCAGACTCGGGGGCTCTGCCTTGCCGGGTGGGCTGGCTGCCCCTCCACCGCCCCAGCTCCCTCCCGCCAGTCCGTGTGTAGCACACACCGCCTCTCTGCCCTTCCTACCCTCTTCCGTGGGCCTCTCGTCTGCGCTCGGCTCCGGAGAGTCCGTTCTGCTAGTCTTCTCGTGGTTATCGGGATAAATTAGGCAGATGTGGGTGGAATCTAAGCGATCAGCAGGACGCGCTGAGCCCAGCGTCGTCCTTCGCCGCCATCTTCCTCCCTCCCTGGAATGCAGGTTTCTATTTGAGCCACATTTGGAGAAGGGAGGTAGAAAAAGTCTTTTTTCACTTTACATTATTCATGATGATGTCGCTACTCACATCACCAGAAACTTCGTTACGGTAACATTTCAAATGTTCGGCTCAACCAATTCCCAAAGGACCCGAAGTGGTGTCCTTGCCCTGCCCTCCCCACTCCCCAGATGGGTCACTCTCAGGTCTGTTCCTGCCCTCGGCAGAGTACCCAGGGTCCCTCACCCACAAGCACCGGGCGTTTGGGGCTGGAGAAGCAGACCTGAGAAGTGGGGGGCAGGTGTCCCTGGGGCAGGCAGGGACGGTCACGGGGTCAGGGGCCAGGAAGAAGTGATACGGCATCGGAGGGAGGAGCAGTTCTGGCAGCAAGAACATGAAGTACAAAGGGCCTGAGGTGGGGGGCGCCTGGGTGGCGCAGTCGGTTAAGCGTCCGACTTCAGCCAGGTCACGATCTCGCGGTCCGTGAGTTCGAGCCCCGCGTCAGGCTCTGGACTGATGGCTCGGAGCCTGGAGCCTGTTTCCGATTCTGTGTCTCCCTCTCTCTCTGCCCCTCCCCCGTTCATGCTCTGTCTCTCTCTGTCCCAAAAATAAATAAAAAACGTTGAAAAAAAAAAATTAAAAAAAAAAACAAAACAAAGGGCCTGAGGTGGGCATGTGTGTCCTTTTTAGCATGGGACAGACAGACCCCAACCTTGGGGAGCTGTCCCACATGTGGGAAATATGAGGGAGGCCACCAGGAGTAGGGCTGCAGGTAGCCGTGTGGAAGGGGAGGGGAGGGGAGGGGAGGAGAGGGGGAGGGGACAGCTGGGGAGGCGAGGCTGGGGCGGAGGTCCCGAGGTGGGACCTGGCTGGAGGTGCAGGCGGGTGAAGCCATCCATGGTTGTGGGAGGCCGAGGCCGAGCAGGCCAACCACGCGGGCCGTGAAGGGTTTGCTCGGCCCTCCCGGCCTGCAGCCCGAGCTTGTTCTGAGGCCAGGGGGCAGCCGGGCTGCCTCACCGCCTTGGCCTCATGGGCCCATCAGGCTTCGGGACACAGATGTCCCCTCGTTCGCAGGACCTGTGTCTGTGACTTGGCACCACTGAGATGCTTGTGTCCTCACTGGCCAGCGGTCGGTTGGGCGTGTACGAACCCGCAGCCAGCACAGGCCACTCCCCCGAGGGGCGGGCTCGGGGTGGGGCTTGGGGTGGGACCCACGCCGGGCGCCCCCGCGGGGGAGTGGGCGCCGGTGGCCCGGCGTCTCTGTGTCCGTCACCAGGAACGGCAGCGCCTCGCGTCCAGGTCCAGCGTCACCACTACCCGGTGCGTCACCGCCTCTGCTCCTGCGTGTCATGTGCGGGCGGTGGTGGTGGCAGGACTGTCGTGTCTTCCAGGTCGTGTACAAGGAAGCTGAGAAGACTCCGCGGCTGGCGCCGGGCCGCCTGGCCTTCCCCCCCGCCCAGAGCAGCAGCCGGCGTGGCCTCCCCTGCAGAGACCAAGTGTGAGCAGCTGGGGGTGGGGGGGGCGGGATTGCTCCCTCCTTTGACCGCGACACCTCCCCGCTTGCCTCCTCTCGCCTGACGGGGGGGGGGGGGGGGGGTTCCGTTGCGTCGGGAGGGCTGGTGATCCCAGTGTGACAGGCACCGCCCTGCAGGTGGTTCTTTAAGGACCAGTAAGATGCCCTTGGAGGAGCCAGAGGGAGTGGGGCTGCGGAACTGGCCGCGGGTACTGGGCAGGTGGCCTGTGCCTCAGTCCCGGCATCGGTACGGTGGGCTAACGAGGTACAGGAGGTGGGGGAGCAGCCCCCAGGTCGTGGTCGTGTGGTGTCCGTGGCCCAGCCCCGCTCAGTAAGCACCCCGGATGGGGGGGGGGGGGGTGTCACAGCCAGCACACCCGCTCACCTGGCCTTCCATCGTCACCTTACCACCTTTTGCCGTGAGTTTTATAATGGCTTTTTGTTTTTTTTTTTAAGACTTTTTTAGAGCAGTTTAGGTGTATGGCAAAACTGAGGGGAAGGCACAGAGTTGCCACGCCCCTGCCCGCTCACACGTGTCCTCTCCACTACACAGACCCCGCCACGGGGGCTCCAGCGCCGTGGCCGGGTCCCCTTAAGCCTGTGTTTCCATAGAATCTTCCTCCGTGGGTTAACGTGAAGTCCTCTTTTCCTTCTGTCTGAACTGAGTGGACGAGGCCAGCGGCTCCTGTCCCCTCCCTTTCCGTGTTCTAGATGAGATCGCCTCCGTGCCAGTCTCCTTACAGACCCTGAAGCCTGTTGCCGACAGAGCGAACCCGAAAATCGGCATCGGAGCGCTGGCCTTCAGCCCGGACAGCTACTTCCTGGCGACGAGAAGCGGTCAGTGGCCGCGCTCGCGGGCCGTGCCCCTCCCCGTTTCCTCCGGTGCCCAGGCATGAAGACCGGGTGAGCGGAAACCCCGGTGACGGGCTTCCGGCACGTCGCGTCCTCCTGCCGGGAGGCTGTGCCCACGGAAGCTTCCGGAGGTGCGGTGTCTCGGCGCCTCCGCCTGCTGCTTGCCGTCGGGCGAAGAGCAGGGTCCGGGCGCCACCACAGCCACGGCCCGTTTCGTGCGGGAAGGGGGCTCACGTGTTTTGAGGGCTGTAAAAACCGCCAAACCCGCCCTTGTGGGCTCTAAGCCTGGGCGGGGGGACCGTCCGGCTCGTAGACACCGGAGCAGCCACATCCACGGGGCTTGGGGCCTGCCTCCCAGCGTGCATCGCAGGCGGGGACACTGAAGCAGGGTGTCCGCGTCTTCCCTCCTCAGACAGTGTCCCGAACGCCGTCTGGATCTGGGACATTCAGAAGCTGAGGCTCTTCGTGGTGCTGGAGCAGCTGTCCCCCGTGCGCTCCTTCCAGTGGGACCCGCAGCAGCCCCGGCTGGCCATCTGCACGGGAGGCGGCAAGGTGTACCTGTGGTCGCCAGCGGGCTGCGTGTCCGTGCAGGTGCCTGGGGAAGGTGAGCGCGGTGGCGCTTGTGACCGGCTGTAGGCAGAACCCTAACAGATGAGCCCCTCCCAGCCGACCTGGGCACCGTGGCTCGTGTGGGCGACCGCCTCGGGTGTACGGCCGGTCCCTCTCGGCACATCCAGGGAGACCTCAGGCCGGTCCCCGGCATCACACACCGGGTGGGGGTCCACCGCTCCGAGCTCTCACGGGACACAGAGACGCCCACCCGAGTTGAGCTTTGGGGCTGCAGCTGGGTCTCTCCAGGCCTGTCCTTCGGCCACAGGATTTGGGGCCGCGCTCACCCTGGGACCCTGGCCTCACCCTTTCACCCTCCGGCTGCCTGTCTTTCTCCAGGTGACTTTCAGGTGCTTTCTCTGTGCTGGCATTTAAACGGGGACTCACTGGCCCTCCTCAGTAAGGACCACTTCTGCCTGTGTTTCCTGGAAACCGAGGACAGGGTTGGCACGGCCTTTGGACGGCCAGGTGACCACACGTAGGACCTGCGAGTGCCCAGGCCCAGCCGAGACGAGAGAACACCGTGGCACGTGGCAGCTACGGGGAAGGTGCGGGGCTTCTGGGGGACGGGGGGTGTTCCCCAACAGTGGCCCAGATGAAATGACCGGCTTTTATTTTTGTATAGCATTCCTGTAAATATGTATGGTATGAGACTAATTTTTATTTAAAATAAACATTTGCTAACTCATGAGACGGCTGATGCTTGTTTTCGTGACAGGTGTAAGTCATAGGAAGGTTTTCTGGTTTGTTTCAGGTTTTGGGTTCACGGTCTTACAGAAAGTCACTGACCCCAAGCAGCAACTTCCCCCTCAGACAGACATCCTGCTCTGCTCTGGCGCCCCCGTTCCTGGTCACTGAACCTTCTGGAGAGCGGGCTCGGTTTTCACATGGGGTGCGTGCTGGAGCGCGGGGACAGAAGCTGCCGGCCCCAGGGCCGTCGGGTCAAGGCTGGCTCCGCAGAGTCCCCCCACCTCTACATTCAGGTGCTTGTGATGACTGAAGCAGGGCTCCAAACCTGGACTCGTCTTCCTAAAAGCTAGACAGTTGGCACATCACTCTGGGTTTTTCTGTGAGCGAACTCAGGGGACCATACTTCCCTAGCATCCTCCTGAACGTGCACAGCAAGGTGGCAGGTTTACAAAGCTTTAACGTACACACTTCAGAGGTGGCTTTTCTTGGTTGTCGCCCCTACTTTGAATAACGATCTCAAAGAAAGAACGATGTCCATTCGGTTGTAAACGTCTTTACTGTGAGACCAAAAGCAAAGGCTCAGGACCCAGGCAGGATGGAGGCGGCGGCCTCTCGACGTGGACAGGCTATGATCTGGATCACATCCACGCGGGTTAGAGCTACACCAGAGCTGTAAATGGGGAGGACGCCCTGCACCAGCGCTTGGGGTTGATATCAGAGCTTCCAGTCAAGCCAGCAAGCCGACGATGTGTGGGTGCCACGGGCGGGGGGGCCACGGTTCCCACACGGACATGCTCGGCGGGCCGCCAAGCCCCAGGCACGTTCAGGGCAACACCGATAAAGCCTCGCATTTGCGTGGGCACTGCGGTAACCAAGCCGGGCGTTAGGGGCTTCATGAGAATCTAATACCACGGTTCCTTTTTCAAAAGGGCATTTCTCCAAAAGCAAACTGAGCAGTCCCCATCTTAAATACGAACGTGACCGTACAAACGTAAAGCACGTAGAGCTGTCAAACAACTACCTACCAAGGTGACTCAAATTAATGAATTGTCTAAAAATGATTTCCTGCAAGCTTTAGGGCCTGGAAAAGATGCCACAAATACGAACACGATATAACTTCAGAAAAAGCGTGACTTCAGGTCAAAGACGTATTTGCACAAAAGCAACGGTCCATCTGGGAGCCGACAAGACTGTCCCCTGTTTACTTCACCAGTCTGCTGGCTTGTTTTGCACTTAGCTTTAAAAAAATGGATTAGATTTCCAAATACAAAACTTGACACTAAGTATAAACTTATTTGCCACTCCAGGCACTGGGGTTTGGGGCCCTCCCTGGATGGAACCATCCACTCGGGTGGAGTGCTAGGGGGGAGGCTCTGGTGGGGGTACATGTTTATTCACATGCTGGAGGGCTGGGCAGGACCACGAGAAGCCGAATGGAGACACTGGGAGAAACACGGAAACAAGTTCTAGAAGACGGAACACCAGCCACGAGCGGGACCGCTGGATTCACCTTGCTTTTTTGTCTGTGACTCTTATTACCAGACTTCCAAAAGCCAGGGATAGCAGGGAATGCGTTCGACTATTCTAATCACACTCAGATCCCTAGAGGTTAACAGCCCCGACTCTGCCGGTGCAGCGGAGCTGGCCCGGGTCTGAGGCCCCGCGTCCCCAAGTCTACCTCTGGGCGCCATCTAGAAGCCTATTTTGCCTCTGGTCATGGAATAGCCCAGTTTAGCCTCGTTGTTAATGAAGGACATGAGTCCCACGTAGGTCTCGATGAGGAGGGGACGATCCAAGACCAGCACACCACTGGCTTGTCCTGGCAAAGGATTCTCTTTCTGGGCTTTCTTGACAGCTTGGATTAGCAGAGCTTTGAAACTTTCCAGCTGTAAAGACAGAAATCATGTTGCCGGTCAGTGGTCTACACGTGGAACGGACCACCCCTTCCTGTGCCAGCCCCGTCCCTGCCCTCGGAGGACGTGCCTTTCCAGCCACACCCTGGCAGCCCCTCCCCTCAGCTCCTCGATGCGCATCTCTGGAAACGTCAGATCCTAGCTCTGTGCTCACTGGGACAGACGACAGGCCTCACAGAGCACTTGTGTCGTCAGGGACCTACTCAATCCTCACCACCACCCGCCAGACTAGTGAGCAGGCCAAGTGCGCGACTGGCGAGGGAGGCCCAACTCCCCTCACCGGTGGCCCCAGGGCCTCCTCTGCCGGCGAGCACGCAGCCTGCTGGCCCAGCACAGACTGCCCAGAGCCCTTCCGGGCCCTTCTCCAAAGTGACCATGGCCACAAGGGGCTATGTCATACAGCTACCCTGACCAAGAGTCACTAGCCACATGGGGCTATTTAAACGTAAGTTAGCTAAAATTTCTAAAGCTTAAAAGTTTGTTTTCTCAGTTTTACTAGGACACAGAACACTCCAGGTGCTCAACAGCCACACAGGCCTAGAGTGTCGCCATCACGGCTGGACAGCGCTGCCCTCACGGTCTTACTTGGCACAGAGACGCTGTCTTCTCATCCGCACCAGCCATGGGGTGCTCTATGAACGTGGCATAGGGCATGTTGGTGGACCAGGGGTTCCATCTGTTTATGAAGGAAGGGCGGCTCTGTTTGTCCCACTGAATGCGGATCCCAAAACCTTCTCGCCTACAAAGAAAGAAGCTTTCACGTCACCCAGCAGGCCACAGCGCTCCCTGGCAGCCTGGCAGGTACGGGGTGTGACGTTAGGAGGCTGCTCTGGGACCGCGGACAGGACCTGTGTCACTCAGAGCCGGGGGTCTCCAGTCACCTGCACCGAGCACTTTGAATACTACAAACCGACGCCGTTGTTTTGGTTTGGGCCCAACACCCTTTATGCTATTAGTGCAGTTCAACAGCAACGGGAAGGCGCTGCAGGCAGGCTAACCGCGAGAACAACATGTCTGTAGCCTCAGGCCCTTTGTCCAGGAGGCCCCACGGCCCGTTAGCGGTCTTGACTTGGGTACAGCCCCGATCACATCCCTGCAGCAAAGCTCTACCTTGTATTAAAGTCCAGGCTTCTCGTATTTCAAGATCCGCCCTTCTGAAAGCAGGTCAGTAACTATCTTCTACCTTTAGTAACATCAGTAAATAAAAGCGATGCTTTTTTTTTCTGTTAAAATTTAACCGGAGCAGAGCTTGATGTGACAGAGGTGACACACACCGGATGTGGCTCTCATCTTAAGAGCACCACGTCAGCTCTGCTTCAACAGACCTCAAGTTCATCTTACTACCAGCCTGATAGCTGTCTTCTGTGCCAGAATCCCTTTTAATGCACCTGCTGCCCACTTGCTTCTGTTCTAAGAAACTATCGATTTGAAGCAGACGCTTTTATGTTGGCGCAGAATGGCAGACCCAGGACAACCAGGGGGCCGATTTGGGACGGACCTGCTACAGGCCCTGGTACTCAGGCTCTGTGTCCCACAGTCTTACTTGTTGAGCGATTTGGGGGGAAACTGGAACTCTCCGCAGGAGATGGTGTCCACCGCGTTTAAGGCGACCCTGACCACCTGCTGGCACTGAAGGCTGATGAAGTCGTACTTGCAGATGAGCAGTGCCTGGTCTGTGATGAGCACCAGCCGCTCCTTCTCGTTGTTCCAGTGGTCAACCCTGCCCGCAGACGACACGAGTCACCGGGCGCCGCCCCGCGCACAGGCCACCCGGCCGGTCCCCGCGCCCCGCGCGCCCCGCTCACTCGGTCAGCAGCCACACGCCCTGGATGTCGCCGTCCTCCACCGGCCGCACCACCACGCCGATCTCCTCCACCGCCTGCTCGATGGTGCCGGGCTGCGCGGGCAGAGGGCGGGGGGTGGGGGGGGGAGGTGTCACTCTCCGCCCCGCTCCCCTCCCGTCCCAGCACCCCCCTCCCGGGCCGCCCCGGCCCCACGGCCGCCTCACCCGGAAGACGAAGTACTCCTTGACGCGGGCGCGGCGCGTGGGGTCGTGGATGCTGAGCGGCCACAGCGTCTGGCGCAGCGGAGTGCCCGCCCCCGGCCGCCCCCCGCCCGCGCCGCCCGCCCCGACCTCCTCGCCGGCCGCCAGCAGCGCCGTGGGGCTCGTGCCGGCCGAGTCCACCGAGTCCCGCAGCTGCAGCATGGCCGCGCCCGCCGCCGCCCCAGACCCCGACCCCGGACCCAGGCCCGACGAGGCCGCCGTCTCGGTCGCCGCAGCTACCGCCCCGAGGGCCGGTGCGATTGGCTCGGCCTCGCCAGCCCCGCCCGAGGCTCCGCCCCCTACCCGCGCCCGCCGGCCCTGGCGATTGGCTCTTCCCCAGCCGTCTTCCGCGATTGGCCCTACGCGCCGCCCGTTCACAATCGCTCCCGCCCCTCGCCAAGCCGGAAGCGCCCGCCGCGCGCACGCCCATTTCCTCTGTACGCGACGCGAGGGGAGGGGCGGGGCCGCGGCTGGTTGCCAGGGAGACGCAGAGGGTGCGTCAGGAGTTGAGTGTGCCCGATCCCAGTAAAGGGGGCGACCAGCCCCTCGTCACCGCCCCAACCTGGACGCGCCCGTAGTCCCTGGTCTCCGCCCCCGCGGCAACCGCCCCTCCCCCTACCGGACGCGCCCCACCCCCTCGATCACCCCCCCACCCCCCCGTCCCCCCGCCCCCCCCCCCACCAGGTCACCGCCCCTTCTCCCCACCGGACGCGCCCCACCTCCTCCATCACCATCTCACGTCACCGCTCCTCTCCCCGCACGCGTCCCCCGCGCCCCGAGAGGTCTCCGCCCCCCCCCCCCCCCCCCCCCCCCGACCCGTGTCCCTCCCCGCCCCCCGCGGTCGCCGCCCCTCCCCCCGGGACGCCCCCCAACCCTCCCTCGCGGTCCCCGTCTCACCGTCCCAGGACGCGCCCGGATGCCGGGAAGGGCCGCGGGCTCTAGAGGCCCTGTCCAAAAAGGCCGAGGTGGCCTGGGCTTCCTGGAGGAGCTGCGGGCCCGCTTCTGTCCTGAGCACAGCTCGCCGCCCGAGATGGAGCGGCCGGGCGGTGCGCCCAGCGCTGTGACCAGCCTAGAGTCCTCACTGAGCCTAGGAAGCTGCCCTCCTCTGATCCCTGTTTCACAGAAAAGGACACTGAGGCACACAGCCGGGTCACTTACCACAGCCACGCGTCAAAGATCCATTGCAGGTCCCAGCTCTTGTCCTCTGGACACTAGAGCCACATGTGTTCCTCCTGTGGGTGACCTCTTTGCCCAGGGCTGGTGCCACCCTAGGCATCTGCCCTCCCTGTCAGGGGCCCCAGCTTCCGTCTTTGCCCCCACGGGCCCCAGGACTTCCTCACCACCCTCTTTGCACCCAAGGGCTGTGCATCCGTGACAGTTTGCAGCCCCTTCCAAATCCTCCCCCAGTTGGTCACTTGGGACTTCGCTGCTTCTACTCAGGCCACCCTCTTACTTCCCCACTCCCCCAACCCCGAAAGCCTTGCCTCACCCCTACTGGGTCCATCCTGCCACACTGGGTCTAAGACCACCCTCCCTAGGAGACGTCGCCATTCACCATGACTCGATTACTGTTTTGTTCTTCGCTTTTTCCTCTGTGTGCGTGCCTTATTAGTTAGGAAAGTTCAGTGGAACCAGCCCTTTGCATATGGTTGCACCTTGGGGTTTACAGCCAGTTTCACAGTTCTTCAAATTTCACCAGAGCCCAGGGCTGGCCACACGCCACAGGTGCAAGAGCAGGTTCGGAGAGTTCTAGGGACATCCCCTAGGCTGGCACAGCTCTGCCCACGAGCTAAGCCCCTCCGGGGGCCGTGCAGACTCGGATGCCCTCTCGGTTTGTACGAGATTCACAATTCAAGGATGGCCCAACCTCCTGTCTCCCAGGACCTCCCTCCAGGGAGGGCGCTGCAGCCCCGCACACAGCGGGCCCTCGGCACCACCGGCTGCTGCCCTTGAATGTCAGCATCGCCAAGCTGGCACCAGATTCCACGGGTACTGTTACTGGCGGGAGAGCCTGCCTCTTGGGAACCGGAGGGCTCGGTGCTTGCATTCTCGGCAAAAGACATACGTGAGGACTCTGCCTTGAGTACAGGTAGCCAGAGGGAAGGTAGCGAGCACAAAGCGGTTTGTCCCAGACGGTGCACTCTCAGGATGGGAGAGGGGGCAGGCCCAGGGGGGCAACCGTACCAGGTGCAGGGCTGTCTTTCATGGCTCACAGCCAGGGTGGTCTCCCACTGAGGTGGTTTCTTGTCGGTTGGGAGGGGGAGTTTGGGGCCCTACTAGGTCCTGGCTGGAACCATCAAGGCCCGTCCTCCCCCCTGAGGCGTGAGTGGGGGCGGGGAGAGGTCCAGACGGCAATGTCAATATACTGTAATGAAACTAAGGGCTAGGCGAGGCTGGGAAGCAGGGCGCACATTCGTCACCTGTTCCTCTTGGGTGGCTAGCCCCCCTGCCCCCGCCCTGGAGGTTGGAAACCACAGAATCACTCCTACTGCCACCTTGACCCCAGCTCCTCTCTAGCTAACTTCCGACTCTGTCAATACCAGCGTAGTTTTGGTACTTGGCTCCCTGCAAAAAAACACAGAGATCTCAGAGTGTTAAGTGAATGTGCAAATGTGGGCGGCAAAGTGCTTCTATCCCCTCTGGCCTGCTGAGGTGGGGTGGGACAGACGCTGCTGCCTTCTGTTGACCCCAGGGCCGGTGACGCCCTCTTTGGGCCCTGTCCCCGCAGGGGTTGGGGGAGCCCCTCTTCTCTGGCAACCACAGCCGGGGCTGAGTGTGCTCTGCCCTGTCCCTGTGGGGTGGGCCCCTGGGGGGCCTGCTGACCCCTCTCTCGGGTCTCCTGTCACCACCCAGGGGAGTTGGAGCAGAGCGGGGACCCATCAAGGATAGCAGCTGGCGTGGGGGCCCGGGAGCCCTGCTGTCTGGGCCTGGACCCTGCCTCCTCTACCTCTGGCCACGAGGGCCAGCTCCCTTCAACCCTCTGTGCCCCCGTTTGCTTTCGTACTGACTCTGGGAGATAATGGTTCCTACTTCCAATGGCCACAGGGGGGACCAAATGAGACCGTGCCCGTGACGCGGCTGGCACTCTGCCGGGCCTGTGTCAAGAGCCGTGTCTGTGTCAGCGATTACTTTAAAAAAAATTTTTTTTAATTAACGTTTATTTATTTTTGAGACAGACAGAGACAGAGCATGAACGGGGGAGACACAGAATCCGAAACAGGCTCCAGGCTCTGGGCTGTCAGCACGGAGCCCGACGCGGGGCTCGAACCCACAGACTGTGAGATCATGACCTGAGCCGAAGTCGGACGCCCAACCGGCTGAGCCACCCAGGCGCCCCGGTGGTTACTCTTTTTTAGCTGGTCCTGAGTGCCGCTGTATTGCAGATACTGCCTCTGCTCCCAACACTCATGCATGGGGGGCAGGGATACCCCTTTTCCCGAGGAGCAAACAGCCCAGAGAGGTTGTCCCGTCCACAAAGCTAGGATGCCCCGAGGTTCAGAGCCTGTGCTCCTGCGCCCGAGGCCCCTGCGGTGGGTTTCCACTGTTACGCTGTTGTGAGGTTCGCGGCTGGAGTGTCCGTGCCCGTCTGCATGTTTGTGGACGTGTACAGATGAGTGTTCCCTGTGTGCGACGTCTGTCTCCCCCGAGGGTACTGTGGAAAGTAATTTGTAAAAGGGCTCTGTTCAATCGCCTTACAGAAAAATACGCTTTCGTATCAATGATGTTCGTAGGAAGAATCGAAAATTGTCTTCCGTCTGGTGAAAGGACAAAAGTTTCTTGGGTGATTGGTCTCTCTTGATGGAATTATGAAAGGTTTTCCTTTACCTTTTAGGTCATCTACCTAGAAGACAAAGATTCTGTGTTTTATTAAAATACTTGCCTGTGTCCGCTGTTTTTATCAGGTCTTTGATTACTTCCGGAAATGGAGTCTTCTCTATTAAAAGAACTAAGGGTTTATTTTAATAACTGTGTAACTTTCCGTATTGCCTTTGAAGTCTTTCGTTGTCATTTTATGTTTTTTAATTTCTTACCATTTATTTATTTTTCAGAGAGAGAGAGAGAGAGTGCGTGAGTGGGACAGGGCCAGAAAGAGGGAGACAGAGCATCTGAAGCAGACGTGGGGCTTGAACCCACGGACCCTGAGATCTTAACCAGAGCTGACATCAAGAGTTACCGCTCAACCACCGGTCCAGCCCCCCAGGGCCCCTTTCATTGTCATTTTCATTAAATGGAGAGCTGATCCCAAAAGTCAAATTCTGGGTGAAGCCTCGTTGGCCTTGAACTATCTTTGGGATTTTGCGGAGGTCCCTGAAACATCTCAAAAGACGGGTTCTCTCTCCTGGAAGAGAGAGATTATGCTAATGAGGCTTACTGGACACGTTAACTCCCGTGGGAAGTGTGGTCAAGAGAGCAGGGACATTAGACTTGTGTTAGGGCAGATTTATATACAAAATTCCTAAAAATCTGATGTGTCCCGGTAAGAAGGCATCAGCCATAATTTTAAGGCGTATGTCATGGGGTGGGGGGGGGGGGGCGCCTGGGTGGCTCAGTTAGTTAAGCGTCTGACTTCGGCACAGGCCGCGGTCTCACAGTTCATGGGTTCGGGCCCCGCATGGAGCTCTGTGCTCAGCTCAGAGCCTGCTTGGGATTCTCTGTCCCGCCCCCCACCCCTGCCCTTCCCCGGCGTGCTCTCTCTCTCTCTCAAAAATAAACATTAAAAAAAAAAACAAAACGGTACGTGTCACGGGAATGTCCAACTTTCCTCCTCGGTGCATCACAAGGCCCCCTCAGCACATGTGTAGATGTGGCGATTTGTAAGTGTTTCGTGTTTTCTCACGTGCAGACGCGTATGGCTTTACTCGAACGCTTGGCAAACGTACTTCCTCTTCAAGGAGATTCATGGAAAAGACTCGGGCGAGTGCAGGCTTGTGAGAACTAAAGTCCATTTGCCTTCACACGGGAGGGGCAGCAGCGGACCGGGGGCTACCTGCCAGCCCCCCACCATGTCAAGGGGTAGCGGTCCTGTCCCTGTCCTCCTCCCCCCAATACGTTGGCGATGTGGTGTTTGCATGTGAAGGCTTGTCCCTGCAGCAGGACACTCTGGGGGCCTTGCTGGAGCACCTGTGTGTGTGTGGGGGGGGGGGAGGTGGAGCCCAGGCACCCCCCCGTAAGGTTTTGGGGAGCTGTGGTCGTGTAAGATGCACACCTTCCCAGAATGTGTGATGGATCAGATGCCAGCCTATCCAACCCCTGGGGACAGGAAACAGGTGCGAGCCTGTGTAGGGATTTGGGGGCTTGGGAGGACTTTTATCCCCACCCGGCACGGCGCTTCTGTCCCTTCGGTCACCTGGGGAAGAAGGGGCATGGGGGGCCGGAGACAGAGCGGGAAGCAGCCTCTGAGAACATGAGAGAAGCAGGTGAAAGGTCTGGGGTCTCCCAAGCAGGGCCGCCCTTCCAGTAGGGCGTGTCTGTGTCACCGGGAGGTACCAGTTGGGGGCTGTGGCAGAGACAACGACTGTCCCCAGGATTCTGGTCCCAGCTCTGGAAGGGGCCCCCGAGAGCAGCAGCCCTGAGCGGTGTGCCCCGAGCTCCTCCAGTGGAGCGCCCCACGGAGGCACAGCCGATGGCGGCGAGACCTTCCCCGCCCGCCACGCGTGGGTGAGGACGTCGCCCACCCGCGCACCTCGGCCAGGCGCAAACCCCCACGCTCAGCAAGCGGCGTGTCTGTGTGCCGCAGAGCAGCGCCCCGTCCGCCAGCCCGCCGTCTCCGGAGATGCGGGTGCCACTCGAGCCCGCGGGCGCCGATCCTCACGTGCCCCGCCCCGTGCCAGCCCGCGGGGAGGGAATGAGACAGATGACGGATTCCGCTGACGCCTGCTGACGCCCGCTGTACGGACGGGTCTGTTCGAGGCAATCCGTCCACACGGACCGTAGTTACCATTCAGCCCAACAGTGACACCGTGTGGACGGCAACAGGGACCAACCACAGCCGCCTCTGGGCGGAACTCGGAACTCGGAGGTCTGGCTGGTGACCACTCGTGGGTTCTGGCCGTTAACCCTTTGTGCTGGCGGGCTGTTGGAAAGGGAGGGGCCTTTGGGCTCGGAAGCCGAGGGGTGACGATCGTGAATGAGCCTCTGTGGGGTCAGGATACGTGGAAGGACGTTCGGGTTGAGCCGTGAGAGCTTCAGGTGGTCCACCAGCGTCTTCCGCATCCTGGCTCCGGAGGCACTGGGCCCCCTGCCCCCCGCCCCCCGCAATCAGGAAGCTGACGCCCCAGCCCGAGGATCAGCCCTAGCAGGTGACCCCCAGTAGACCCAGCAGAGGTCGCGCCCAGAAAGAATGGCCACGACCGTGCCCAGGCGAGGTGGCCTAATGCCAAGGAGGCCAAGGAGCCTGGGGCCGTCCTCCGGAACCCCCGGCTAGTAAGGGACCGGCACGTTATAGACAGACCGGTGCCGCCCTCTGAATGAGGCTCCCTACAAGCCCCGGTTCGCGCGGAGGCTGCATCTGGCCCAACCCAGGCCTCCTGTCACCACACAAACCAGGCTGCCACCATTGGGCCACTGAGTACCACGGATGGATACCCTTGTCGAACAGACGGTGATTGGGGGTCACATTTCAAAGGCCACGATGTGGAGCCCCCGCCCCCCTAACCGGCAAGCAGCAGGGGTCGTAGGAAGGAAACATAGGATATGGAACCCACAGATTAATTCCCGACAGGTAATCACCTTGCCGGTCGCTGAGTTACTGTCGGGTTCTTACACAGTTCAGGGCCTGTTGTGCCCCACGGGCCAGCCTGGGGACCCCCGCAGAGGCACCCAACACCGGCCGGCCCCCTGTGGAACGGGTGGGAAGCAGCCATTGCCCCCGGACCCTGGATCAACGCGTCGCGCTACCGGGAACCCTGGGCCCGTCACGCCTGGGAGAGGAGCTGTCTGCCTGAGCTTGCCATGGGGTGGCCCCGGAATGCGTGAGGGGGGCCCCCGCAGTCTCCCTGGGACCCCTGTATCTGGCACAAGCTGGGCCGGTGGAAACGCACGGTGGCTGGAATGGAACACACACCGTGAAACAGGGGGTCCTGGCCGGGCGCACCCACCCGCCCAGTCGTCACACCTGACAATGCCGCCCTGCCCCCCCCAACACGTACGTGTGTGCAGCACCTCCCCCACCCGGAGACCAGCTGTGCTCGTTCCAGCGGGTCGGGTCGGCGGGAGCCGTGTCTGCCCTCTACGGGCCGGGAGGCGCCACAGCGCGCAGAGGCCCTCGCCAAAGCCGTCCACAAGCCGTGAGGGACAGCCAACAAAGCACTGCAGGGTCCCTGACGGGAGAGCCGCGCTCCGGAACAGGATATAGGATGGCCTTGGACTCGCCTCGTGCCTCTCAAGGAGTTGTGTGTTCAGACCCGAGGGGTCTGCTACGGCGTCGTCTTCATGAAGTCACACTGAGGACACAGGGCAGCGCCCTGAACCGTCTGACCCCCAGCCCAGGGCATCTCATAAACCAGTGGGTCCGATCATGGGGCTCTCGGTGGAAAACACTGTCACTTATTTTGGGAATTCCCGTCCCGATGTGTGTTTTCTCTTGCATGTGCCCACACTTTTGCTGTGGCCTCTGCCCCCAGGGGAGCCAGAAAGCCACCGAACGAGCCCCCTCCAGGCTAGTGCCGCCCCTTGCTGACCACGCAGGGCCCGCTGCGGAGGAGGGGGCCTGTGAGACTGAGAGCCGGTCACGGGTCACCGGGGGCCTGGCGTGGGAGGAGGTCACGGAGAGGGCGTGACCGCCGGTGGACCCTGGAGCCGGCCCCTCACCCCCGCCCGGATGTGGGCTGTGACCCCTCATTCCCACAGCGGGAGCCCCGCGGAGGCCTCTGTCGTGAGATTCTGGCGGGTGGGCGCGGGGATCCCCTCGGCCTGCGGCGCCCAAGACCAGCCTCGTAAGTAGCTTATCACACCTGCTGCCCACCAATCACCACCTGGGAGCGTCTGCCTCTTTCTTTGGGGTCCCCCTGCCCTCTGCATACGGGGGCCAGGTAGCCACCCAATAGAGGTAGGTACGAAGAGCCAGAGCCCGGAGGGAGCGCATCGGTGTAGGGAGAGAAAGAGCTGGGCGTCCGGGCGCTGTGGCCCACGGGTGGGTGCTGGCAGCGAGATGCCACAGACAGGACGCTCTGCGTGGTGGCCAGCCCCAGTCTCTGTCTTGGGACCGGTTGCTGCGGTGTTGGCACGAAAGACTGGGCAGGCAGGGGCCCGGGACCCGTCAGATGGGTGGGTCCTGAGGTCCCCAGGATGGCGGCAGCAATGGACGGGAGGAGGAGGAGGATGCTGGCCCGGTGCCCGAGCCTCGGGTGGGTGTGGGGGGCACCCAGTAGGCCCGCAAGTTGCGGAAATGACGAGAGATGACGTGTGCGTGTCGTGGTAGGTGACAAATAGCATCGGCTGGTGCACCAGCTCCCAGGCTGCCACACGGAAGACCCCCCCGCCCCCCCCCACTCCGGGGCCTGAACACCAGGGACTTGTCCCCGGTACTGGAGGCCAGAGGCCCGAGGCCGGCGTGTCTGCAGGGCTCCGCTCCCTCTGAAGCCTGTAGGGAAACCGCCCTGGCCTCTCCAGAGTCTGGCAGTGGCTGGCAGTCCTCGGTGTCCCTCCACCTGGGACCTCATGCCCACAACCTTTGCGTCTGTTGTCACATGGCCCTGTCCCCCGTGTCCTGTGTGTCTCGTTGGACGAGAACTCACCCCATGCCCTCATCTTGACCTGCTGTATCTGCAGAGACCCTATCTCCAAACGAGGCCGCACTCGCGGGAGCGGGGTCAGGACTTGAACATATCTGTTCGGGGGACACAGTTCTGCCGGGGCAGATGGGCAGTATGTGTGCACACGGCGACCAGGCCCCGACAGAAACGCTCTCTCCACACACGTGCGCACGCTGGCCATCGGGCAGGGGAAGGCAGCTCCTGGCCGGGTCCCCCTGGGTGTGCGAGACTTCTTTCCAGGGACTTTGACAGGCTGCTCCCCTCCCGTCAGCAGGTGGCAGAGTGGCCACACGGGGCCTTCGAACCGGGGCGCCTCACACAGTGCGCGGTGTGAGATGAAACCAGTTTGTCTTCTCTTCCCTCGGAGGGCAGGTGAGTGTGGATGCTTACCTTATCTTCCCGATGTTGTGGTTTAGGGTTTTACGAAATCCGCCTCTGATGGAAGCAGCGGTCAGGGGCACGAGGGGCCAGGCATGTGCCGCATGGGAGCCCCAAGGGTGGGAGCTCAGAGCTGGACTGTTGGAGGCTAGTGCGTAGCCCAGAGAATATTCCCGACTGCAGGGGCCGTGGGCCGAGCTCGTCTTCCAGAGACAGTGCACTCTGGGCGAGACCTCTCCCTCCCCAAAGGGACCAGAGCTGCATCCGAGGCTGCGTAGCGTTGGGAGGCTGTTGTGGCCCCTAGGGATCCGCCTGAGAGCTATCAGATGTTATGTCGCAGAGACGGCCCTTAATCTTTGACTTGGGCAGGTCACGGCAGAAGTAGGGGCGACTTGGACAGAGAAACACCCTTCCCAGAGGATGGGGGGCTAGGGACCAAGAGGGCAGGCTTCCAAATGTGGCTTTTCAAAAATAATTGTTTATTTTGAGAGAGAGAGAGAGAGAGAGAGAGAGAGAGAGAGAGAGAGAAAGAGGGAGAGGGAAAGAGAGAGAGCGAGAGAGAGAGAGAGAGAGAGAGAGAGAGAGGGAGAGAGAGAATCCCAAGCAGGCTCCACACTGTCAGTGTGGATCCTTACTCAGGGTTCGAACTCACGAACCGTGAGATCACAACCTGGGCCAAAATCAAGAGTCACACGCCTAACTGACTGAGCCACCCAGGCGCCCCAAAACATGATGGCTTTAAGGCAAAACAGCAGGATTTGGAGAATTGGAAAGGGAGTGTTCTCCTGCAGTTTCTAAAAGCTGAGTTGTTTTCATGGTGACTTTGTCACACATTCTGAATGTCTCGGCCAGAATGGGGGTTTTTCTCTGTCTCCACCAAGCCGCCCACCTTGCTGGGTCCAGGTGCCCCGAGGTCTCTCTCCACACCTGGCAGGAGCTGCAGCCACCGTGGGATCCACGAGAAGGTCAAGCTTTGATGTGCTTCCCTTGGGCGAGCTGCAGCCAGGAGGGTGCTGGGGACAGCAGGCTAGGTTGGGGGCCAGGAGATCCTGGAATGCACACTGTCAAGGACTGGAGTGTCGGCCCTGGTTCTGGCCGGCACAGCTGGGGAGGGGGACGCATACTGCCTTGTTTCTAAGAAACGCAAGGGCCACCCCGCAGAAAGCGTGTCCAGCAACAAACTCCACATCTCCCACACTTGGCTTCCCCCGGGAGCCTCTGCTCGCTCAGTGTCCATGTGCTGCTGCGATGTCTGGAGGGAGGGGCCCTCCGCGAGCCCCCAGGATGGCCAGCTCTCCTCTCGGCCAGGAGCCCCAGGGGAAGGTGCTGGTCGGCCTCGCCCTGGCTGCTGGCTTCCTGGGCTGCCAGAAGAAATCTGCAGGCTGGGTGGCTAAAACAGCAGCCCATTCTTCTCTCCTCCTTCTTTGGAGGCCGGAAATCTGAAATCCCTCTGGCACCGAGGGACACCTGTCCAGGCCTCTCTGCTTCCTCGCTTCCAGGGCTCGGTGGCCGCCTCTGGCCTTCCTTCACCTGCGGGCACACGGCCGGACCTCTGCCTCCCTGAGGCCATATGGCCTTCTCCTTGTGTGTCTGTGTGTCCCAACCCTCCCTCCGTTCTCCATAAGGACACCTGTCGGTGGGTTTAGGGCTGCCGTAAGTCCAGGGTGATTTCATCCTGACATCTTTAATCACATCGGCAAAGACCCTCTCCCCAGATCCAGTCACATGTGCAGGTACTGGGGGATAGGACGTGGCTGTATCTTTTTGGAGACACAGTTCAGCCCACGGTACCGCCGTCCCCCGACACCTGGTGCTTTGCGTGAATGGGCAGGTTTTTGCTCTCGGTGTGACAGGTGACCTCAAACACCCCGGTGACCCCTTTCCGGATGCTGCGTCCCACCCCGGGGATGGGCCGGTCCAGGGGAACGTAGCTGGCCAGCACCTGCCCCAGAGTCTCCGTCCTACCCGCCACGCTTGAGTGGATTGCTTCTTTGGTTTTGCTTCTCTTTCGGGGCACATGAGGAGGTTTAGAAACGAACTTCAGAGCTGGCTACCCAAAGACTTCCCGCAGACGTGGCAAAAATATTTGGCGTGGGGTTCCAGTTGCCATAGTTTGTGTATCTACAGGGTTCCCCCGTCTCTGGCTCCAACCAGGTATGGTGCTGATTTCCCGCATCCCCTTCCAGCGCCGAGCATGCCCTCTGCCTCCGGGCTGGGCAGAGGGGACAGGTGGGGTGCGGGGGTCTCCAAAGACAGTGAAATCACCCAGCTACAGACGGAACTGTGCCCCTCCCAAATTCACAAGTCGAAGCCCTAAATCCCAGTGTGCCTGTATTGGAACAGGGCCTTTCAGGAGGTAGTTAAGGTAAATGAGGTCATAAGGGTGGGGCCCTATAGGGCTGGTGCCTTCTAAGAAGAGGAAGAGACAACAGAGCCTTCTCTCCTGGCCGCCCCCTCTCTGCCGAGTGAGAACTTCGAGAGCGGGCAGCCGTCCCCAAGCCAGGAGGGTGCTCTCCTGGCACCAGTGGCCGGCACCTTGATCTTGGACTCCCCGTCTCCAGAACGGGGCGGCGGGGGTGGGGTGGGGGGATGTCCGTTGTTCACCCTGCTGGGTCTGCGGTGCTCTGTTCCGGCAGCTGGATAGACCGGGACACCCCCGTGGGGCAGTCAGATTTGCGGGACCTCCACCTACCCCATGTGCTTTAGAGCTATTCTTAGGTTCACAGCCGCAGAGTAGGGCGTTTACCGAAGGTCCCCAGAGCCAGACCCTGCGTTCCGTTCTCAGACCTGAAGTTTACAAGCTGGGCGACTTGGGGGTGCTGCTCCCCACTCTGACCTCGGTTTCCCCATCTGCCGTCTCAGCCCGATGACTATACCCCTCCAGGTGGTGTGGAGGGCTCAGATCCTCGGCGGGGGGCCGGGGGCACTGCCACATCTCCACTGCTCCTGGACAGCTGGGGGTCCCTGTCTCCCAAGCCCCTCCCAGCCAGGAGTTCCTGCGCTTCGTAGGAGGGCGAGGCGAGGGCCAGTCACCCAGACCACGGGAAGTGGCGAGGACGAAAACCCCAAGAAAGAGGCCTGCCAGCTTCGGAAGTGAGCCTGACCACCCCTGGGCCTCTGCAGCTGGGCCGGGCACACGGGTGGCTAGCGGGTCCTAAGTCCCGGCCACTCTTCAGGTCCTACCCAGGCTGCACCTTCCCCTGCTTTTCAAAAACCTCCGGAGGGGGTTGTTTCCACCCCAGGGACCCCCACGAGCCCCTGGACCCTGGAGCACCTAGTCATCACCCCTGGAGTAAGTGAATTCCAAACCCCACCCAGCTTCGTTTAAGTTACCTGTACGCCCAGCCTGGGGCTTGCACTCAGGACCCCAAGATCAAGAGGCGCAGGCTCTACTGACTAAGCCAGGCAGCCGCCCCAACCAGGTTACACTGGCGAGAAGCAGAGTCTCCGGAGGGAGGCTCCTGCCCTGGCCGGCTCGCCCACTTCAGGCCACGGGCCAAGAACGCCCTGCACAGAACAAGGGTAAAAATGCCCAGGGGGTGGTCGGTGATCCGCGACGCGGGTGCCCAAGGGGGAGCACCCAGAGGCACGGGGAGGGCCGTTACCCCCCACCCCCTTGCCCCGGGCCCGGCAAGGGAGGGGAGAGGGCAGCCGGTGACAACGGACCGAGCGTCCGCAGAGACTTAAGAGGGACGGAGGGAGGGCGGAGGGCTCCCCCAGAGATGGGCGCCTGGGCCCGAGGTCCGCCGGAGGTGGTGGCCACTCGCTCGCAGGGCATCTAGACCCGGCGGCCTCGGAGCAGCCGAGCGCGCGAGGCTCGCGGCGAGGACCCGAGGAGGGTTGGGGGCGGGGCTGGGGACGGGGCCGGGCGGTGGGCGGGGCCGGGGCGGGGGTCCGGGCCGGGGGCGTGGCAAAGGCGGGCCGGCCTCTGGCGCCGGGGCCGAGCGCGCAGTGTCGCGCGAAGCGGGCGCCGGCCGGGCGGGAAGCCGGTCCCTCCGCACCTGCGGCTGCGTCCCGCGCGTCCCCGGCCATGGCGCACGTGCGGGCGGCGGCTCCGCGGGTCCGCCGGGACGTCCAGTGAGCTGGGGGTCGCAGGAGGGAGCCGGCGCGGGGCGGCGGGCGCGATGCCTGTCCTTCCGGAGGCGACGGCGGCGGGGCGCGCGGTGGCCCTGGCCCTGGCCCTGGTGCTGCTGCTCCCCGCGGGTCCGGCGGGCGCCCTGCCCCGCCTGCAGCCCGGCATGTGAGTAGCGGAGCCCCGGGCCCCTGAGCAGCTTTGTCCCTGGGGCCCTGACAAAGTTGGGCTCTTTGCCGCCCCTGGGGAGGGAGTGGTTAAGACACGGGGGTCGGGGCTTGGGTCTGGGGGCGCTTCCGTGGCGGGGCCACCTCCTCCTCCCCTTACCCTGTGGGTGACCCTCCACTCCGTCGTGTGCGACCGCGCGCTCTGGCAGACGCCGCGCTCCAGTCGGGGTCCTCGTGGGCAGGGTCTGGCTAGCGAGCAGGAAGGAAGCAGCCCCTTCTCACTTCCTTCCAAAGCTGCCTCCGGGGGCCTGGGGGGCCTGTGCAGGGGCGGGGAGCGCCCAGACGCTGGGGGGGGGGGGGCGGTAGTGGTGGTGGCTGGACGTGGTTTATGTGTTAAACACGTGCGTGCTGGGGCTGAGAGACAGAAGGAATTCAGCACCAGAATGGGCAGGAAGAGAGGGTCCGGGAGCCAGCGGAGATGAATTCAGTTTTGAAAGATGATTCCCCAACGGGCCGTTTAGCGGTCTCTCTTAACTGGCAGATCCATCCTGTGTTGGCCTCCCAGGACCGCTGGTGCCAAAGTGAGCCAGAGAGGAGGGGGAGGAGGGGAGGTGCCTGCTGGGGGCCCCCAGCCCAGGGCTCCTGCAGGGTGCTGCAAAGGGGCAGGCCAGTGGCCCGGCCCGGGTTAGGGACCCCTGCCCGGCACTCGCCCAGAGGGCCCAGTGCACCTGGCGGGGCAGAGCTGGGGGGCAGGGCAAGTCGGTGCCCCAGGACCCCCATCCCCCACCCTGGGTCTTGCTTTGCCCCAGGCAGGAAGATTTCCTTGTGGCCTTTGCATCCAGAAATGTGAGTGGCCTGAGTCCCGACTCTGCATGACTTCTGCTGGACATTTTTCTTTCCTGTGATCCCAGTGAGTTCATTTGTCCAAGGGAAGCTGCAGCCTCAGAAGGGATTATCACAGCGGCGGGCGGCCCCTGACCCTGGTTGGCACGTCACCTAGGGCTCCGGGAAGCCTCTGGCCACTCTGGGGCAAGCAGTGGGTCGCAGGAGACCTTCACTTTCTGCTTCCTGCTTTCCCCAAAGCCTCCTCTGCCCTGTCTCTTCCTCCCCTTCCTCCTCCTCGGGGAGCCTCCCACGTGTCAGGGGTGGCTTCCCCTATGGGGGCCTGTGTCCCTGTTTCTTGGCTAGGCTTCTGTTCTCAGATGGCCCTGGGCAGACTGAGTTCTGTGACACCTCGGGGTATACCTTCCACAGCCCCATTGGCTCTGATTGTCTCTGAGGCACCTGGTGCTAGGCAGCATTGAGCTCCGCTGGCCAGCTGAACACGGGACAGCCTTGTGCTAGACCCCGGAGCGCTGGAAGCCGGTGGGCTCTGGGTGCCAGAATTTGCTTTTTGCTCCTTGTGCCCCAGAGGAGCAGGGGAGGGGGCCAAGAGAACAGCTGGGGTCCCTGAAAGTGCTTTGTCCTCGCTGGTCCTGTGCCCCCTGCCCCCTTCCCCTGGGGGAGGTCTGATGAGCCTGTAGGGCCCCGCACAGGCCTCCCCACTGTCTGTGACTGGTTTTCCTGGTGGGCCTCTGGGGGAGACAAAGAGAAGAGGGGTGCCGTGGAGTAGGGGTCCCACTGACCCATGGCCCAGCGTGGCCTTTGTGGACGTGTGGGAGCTTGTGGCTGGTTCTTGGGTTTCCGCTGGCCGACCGTGTCCAGACTGGAAACCCTACAACATGTCTTTATTTATTTATTTATTTATGCCTCTAAGTGCATTTCTGCTGGAAGAATGGTTGGCTTATCTTCCTGGGGCCTGGAGTGACCGCTCACTACACACAGGGCTGGCCCAGGGCTGCTGGTGGGGTCTGGGGATGGGGAGACAGTGTCCCCTACACTGGAGCTCCAACCGGCCCAGGGCCGAGCCTGCAGGCTTCCAAGTTCAAGGGTTGCGCCTGGTCCAGGGGGACGTGTGTTCAGAGGCCCACCCTGGGGTTCAAAAGGGGAGCTTGTAAAGACAGGCACGACGGAGACGCTTCTGGGGAGCCCAGCCCTCCTCCTGCACAAGGGTGTGCACACAGCCCGGCTTCGCCAGCTGGGCGGGGCTGCCTGCCTCTCCCTCCCCGCCTGCTTTTCCCCTTCCTGTCTCCTCACCCTGGGGCCATCATCCTGGGGCCTGCTGGCCTGGAACCGCCTGCCCCAAAGGGACGCCTCACGTGCCCACCTTCTCCTCGGCTCTGGGCTGAGGCGCCGGCCTCCAGGAGCCCCTCTCTGCCCGGGAGCAGATGTCCCACGGAACTGTTTGCTTTGTAGTCTGGGAGTTGCCTTGCCTCCCCAGATGGGAATCAGGAGCCAACTGCAAGGACAGGCCTGTGACTGTCCTGCCACTTGGGCTGACACTTCGTCTCTATGTCTGTTCCCTCCCCCATCCCACCTCCTCCGCCCCAAAGATGGAAAAGTTGGCCCAAGCTGTGCTTCTGAAGGGCTGGGAACTCCCCCGAGGGGATCGGTGCCGCGTTAACCCCCGTCCCCGGGAGGCCAGTGGGCAGCCAGCAGAGCGGGGACTGTTTTGGGGGGCTGTGGAGGGAGCAGCAGAGCCGGAAGGGGAGCCCAGGCCCACGGGCCTCGGGAGAAGTCACGCAGGTGACTAAGGGATGGGAGAGTGGCCAGTGGGAGTGAGCCCACGGGGTTGTGTGACCCTGAGGGTGTCCACGGGAGAGGCGAGCCCACCCCCCATCCCCTTCCTCAGAGGCTGTGGAATCTGGCTGGCCTCGCAAACTTTGTGCCTTGTCTCCCGAAATTTGAAATTTGCCTGTGTCTGGCTGGGGCAGCTGCCCCTCCCCCCACCTCCCAGGCCCCTTCTCTATAACCACCTCCTTCCTGAGCGAGGCACCCTCCTGTCCTTATGTGGGGGCGGGGGGGTCAAGGGCACTGGGGAGCCACTGACATCAGAGGGCTCCGCCATGCACCCCTTCCGCGCTCCCTGGAGGCTCCCCGCCTTCCACACTTTGTCCCACCTGGAGCGAACTCCGTGTGCCCAGCGGGGGCAGCTCAGGGGATATCTCTGAGGCCAGGATGGCTGGGAGGTGGGGGCCTAGGCAGGAAGTCACACGGGCGCGGGGTCCGTGTCACTGTTCCCGCTGACCCTCAGGCCCCTGTTGTTCTGGCAAAGCTACAATAGTCCTGTGGGTGGCATGGGGCCCCTGCAGGGGGTCTGCAGGATGTGGCCCTGTGGCCGTCCCTCCTCGTCCTCTTCCCACACCTCGAGCCTGGCCCTGCCGCAGGCCTGGGACGGTCACCGCGGGGCCTGGCCGTGCTGTGCCCCCCACCCCTGGTGGCTCCACGCCCTGGACTGGGGCCTACTGACCATCTGTCCTCTGTCCCAGGCCGCACGTGTGCGCCGAGCAGGAGCTGACCCTGGTGGGCCGGACCCAGCCCTGTGTGCAGGCTTTCAGCCGAACCGTGCCCGTGTGGAAGCCGGGCTGCGGGCGGCAGGCGTCGTGGTGCGTCAGCCACGAGCGGAGGTATGTGCTGGGGCCCCAGGTCCGGCGTGCGAGCGGGCGGCCGGGGTGGGGGGGGCTCTCCCGGTCCCAGGGCCGTCCACACCCCTTCCCGCTGCCCTGCGCCTGATGCCAAAGCTTTTCCCGCCCCGGAGGGCAGCTCACAGACGGAGCGTTGCTGCGCAGCGGGCCCTGCAGGCAGGAGGGGACTCTGGGAGGGTGCTCTGAGGAGGACGGAGTCCCGTGGCCGAGGCGGGGTGCTGGGGGCAGGGGCTGGCCACACGAGAGGGGAAGAGTGGGGTGCCCGGCCTGCTGAGTGCCCTGTGGGAGCTGCTTCGGCCGAGCCCTGGGCCTCATTCCCGGGGGAGCCAGTGCCAAACCTTCTCTTGCTCAAGATTTTATTTCAAAATCAAATTAAGGAGTGCCTTTGCATACCTCTCCTCTCTCTGGAATCTGCCCGACTGCAGAGCCGGATGGTGGGGGGGCCTCAGCTCGGGCAGCTCCCCCATTAGGTGCAGGGAAGGTGGGAGCGGCCCTCACGTGGGCTGTGGCGTCCAGCTTCGCAGCGTGGCCTTCGAGGGTCGCCTGCGCGGCGTCATCCGTGTGGGGTGCCAGCTCCCTCCGCGGGCCCTTGGTGGCCTCTGAGGGCAGCGTCCCTTGTTCCAGGTGTGCCGAGGATGGGCGCCATAGCCAGCGGGTGGGGGTAGGGATGCCGCTGCCCGTGCCGTGGGGCATAGGATGGCCCCTCAGCCACGGAGGGTCCTGCCCAAAGGTCAGGGGCGTCCATGCTGGGAACTGGGGGCAGAAGGAAGATGTCTGCCCTCCTGCTGCCCCAGAAGTGTGCTCTGTGCGGTCCTCCGGGCCTCCTCACGTGTGCGGCCACCAGCATTCACAGATCGGGAGTGAGGTCACGTCAGCCGTGTCCCCACGACGACCCGTGGGGAGAGGTGCTATTTCTAGAAGCTGCCAGGGGCCTCGTGGTCCCAGGGCTGGAGTGTGGGGGGTATGTGTGTGCTGAGGGAGCCCCCAGGGCGGACAGCTCCCCGATTTCCCTGTCGCTGGTCCCCAGGCTGGCCTGGGTAGGGGCGGGAGCATCCGGGCACCTTCAGTCTCCTGGCGGAGCGTCTGCGGCCCTGGGAGGAGAGTCCCACCGTCTGCGAGGGCCTTGCTGCCCGGTCATGTGGGGCGGGGGCCATGGGTCTCTGCCACGTTTCCTGCCAGGGAGTGGGGAGTGGTCTGTGTTCTGTGTGGGGGTCTCCTGGGAAGGCTCAGGAGGGGCCACGTGCGGAACGGGTTCCTGGCATCCTCTCCTGGCCCAGCTTGAGGTGATGGGGCTGGGGCAGTTTGGGTCCCTGGCCTGCGGGGGGTGGGGGTGCCTGGCCTGGAGTGCAGCCACGTGGGCTGCTCCCCCCATGGTCCTCCACCCCACGTGGATGAGAGCTGTCTTACCACCTCTGTGTCCTGTAGGGTTTCTGCGACCTGTGCTAACCACTTCCCTTCTGTGGGGCGCCTGCTGTGCCGTAGTGGGTATGTCCCCTCCCGCGGTGCCACAGCCGAGCCCCACGTGCTGTCTGGGGGCAGTTGCCCACACGCCTCGTGCAGGCGTTTCTCCAGTGGCCGTCGAGGGTGTGCCATCCTTCAGGAACGCACAGGGGCCCCAGCTTGCCTGGGTGGCCGGCCCTGCCCCCTGGCCCCCTTTCCCCATCTGCCAGCTCCTGGCGCATCAGGAGGGTCTCCCCGACAAACCACCAGCCAGCTCAGGCTGTGCTGGGGGGGAGGGGCTCCCCTCCCCTGCCCTGCCCCTCCACACTCCCCTGCCCTTTGGGGGGTGTGGCCTGTGCAGGGGGAGGAGGGAGGGAAAGGGTGCTTGGAGGAGCCCGGAGCCCTCCCACAACCCTTCCCTCCAGGCCCGCCCGACCCCCCACCCCCTGTCGCCCCTGGCCCTGCCGTAAGCCAGCTCCCCGGTGGTGGCCAGAGCCCGCGTGCGGTGTCCCATGTGGGCTGCAGGGGAGCGACGGTGCAGTAGGCCCACCAGCTGTGTCGCAGGGGTCTCTAACTCCCAAGGGCGGGGGCACGGGGAGGTGGCAGATGGGCCGGCCGGCTCCGTTCTCCGGGCGACCGCGCGCAGCAGCACGTAGCCCCGGGAGAGGGATAAATATTTACGGCGGAAGGGCCCGAACACCGTTTGCTCTGCCAAGAGCCGTCCACTGCTGCGGTCGGTGTCTCTCCAGGCAAGCGGTTTCATGTCCTGCCGAAGTGATGTTTTGCAAAGCTCTCCCGAGCTGCTGTGTGCAGCGGGCACGTGAACTCACGCTTCCGGGAAGTGGCCTGCTTGTTGGTGGGGTCCTGGTCCCCAGGGTGGCCGTGGGTTTCCCACGGCTCCCTGCGGCCAAGCCCCAGCAGGCAGGAGGGTGTTTTTTCACCTGGAAAGGACAGGCCCGGCCCTCGGGCCGCTCCCGGGGCTCAAGGGTCCTTGACCCCATGGCTGTTGGACGGGCCCCGGTCACCTTTCCTACAGACAGCGGTGGGGCAGGGGTGGCCTCGGGTCACCCCCTTCCTTTTGTTCTGTCACTCCGCTCTCTGTCCCTCTTCCCCGGCCTTCCTGCCCGCCTCCCCACGGCCTGTGACCAGTCCTGTCCCGTGGACACAAGGACCTCACAGCCACGGACCCAAGGGCAGGGGCTGAGCACCCGGTCCCGCGTTAGTTTCCTGTTGCTGCTGTAACAGGTTGTGACAGACTGTGGGGGCGGGGCTTCAGTGTTCTCTGCCTGGGGGCCTGAGACCCAGGTGTGGGCACAGCTGGTTCCTTCTGTCCCAGGCCTCTCCCTGCCCCGGGTCCTGGTGGTGGCCGTGTCCTGGCTCACACCTGCCTCTCCCCAGTCTCTGCCGCGGTGGTCACGTGGCCCTCCTCCGGTGTGTCTGTGACCGTTCCCTGTCTTCCGAGGACGTCAGTCCTTGGACTGCGAGCCCACCCGAAGTCAGTACGGGCTCCCCTCAGTTTGTTTCCATTGGGAAAGACCCTGCTTCCAAATAAGGTCAACGGTCTTCGCCTCTAGGTGAGAACAGAGAGGCCGGGCTGGGGCAGTTAGCTGTCCGTCTGGCTGACCGTCACCGGGTAAGGGTGGAGGTGGGCGGGGCAGGGATGAGGAGGGAGAATCAGTTGTACCTCACTCTGAACAAGGGGGAATGGAGCTTTCCGGAATGGCAGAGACCCTTCCGAAGGCTGAGGCCCGGCAGAACTGGAGCCAGGATGTAGGAGCCTGGGGCTGTGGGTTGCCACTGAGACGGGGGGCTGTGTGGGCGATGTGGGACCAAGACACTTCTGCCCCCCACCCTGGCTGCGGCTCCAAGGTCAAGGCCGCGGGGCGAGTCCCAGGACTGTGGGAGGTGGACCCCTTGACCACTGCTCCTCCAAGGCCACCCTGTGGGGCTTGCTGCTGTGCAGAGAAGCAGGGTGGAGGCTGGGGTTGGCCAGCCCGCCATGCAGAGGGCAGCCCCAAAGGTCCTGGGGCTGCAGGTGGCCTGGGGCAGCCTCCAGGGGAGCTGGTCTCTTTCTGGTTTAGTCAACGTCCTCCTATGGGCACTGTCCGTGCCAGGCCCCAGACTGACTGGCCAGACCCGGGTGCCTCCTTCCAACGTGGACCCCTTCCCAGCTCCTGCTTGGGGCTCTGTCTCTCTCCGCTCAGCCTTTGTGAGAGCCGCCCCCATCCTGAACAGGAACCGGCCTTGGACCCAGGCCGCCCTGTCCCCTCTCCTCTGAGGGTCCCTCCCGCCTGCTCCCCTCTGACGGCAGTGCTGTGTGTGACCACAGTCTGGCCCCTCTGCTGTTGTCCACAGCTGTCCTCCCGGTCACCCTGGGTCCTCGGCTCAGCCCTCCACTCCGCAGGTGGGGAAGAGGGCCCTCGCAAACCGCGAGCGCTCGGGGCGGTCCTGCTGTCTGGTGTCCTGGGAGCCTGGGGTCTGAACTGGCACTACCCAGGGCACAGCCTGCCTAGCACTGGGCACCTTGGAAGCCACTCTTGGTCCTCGGCTGGACATTTCGAGTCTGACCCCGAAGGCCTCAAACCTGGCCTGGGGCCAGACGTGGGATGCTATGCCCGTCCTGACGCTGGCTTGGAGCGGGGCCCCAGCAGGGGCGGAGAGGGAAGGGGGCAGCAGCCCCAGGGGTGGAGCTGGCCGGGGCCATTCGTCCTGGCTCCAGGCCAGCCACGTGTGCCCTGCTGCCCCTCTTCATGCAGGTGTGGCTCACAGACCTACCCCCCACCTCGGAGCCTGGACCTGAAGGGAACAGTCGGGGAGCCAGCGTGGGGAGGGGTGGGTGGGTGAGAGCCAAAAGCAGCGGGACGTGCCGCCAGAGCTGTGTCTCCACGGTAAACGTTTCCCTTCTCCCTTCTTTTCTAGAACCATCTACTACACGGGCCACAGGCAGGTGTATGCCATGGAGGCGCAGACCGTGTTCAGGTGCTGCCCCGGGTGGAGCCAGCAGCCCGGTGACCAGGGCTGCCTCTCCCGTGAGTGTCTTCCTCCAGCACTAAATCTGTGCCTCAGAAGAGGCCGCGTCTGAAGGGATCGTCCTCCAGCGGTGGGGGTAGAGACCCTGTCTCTGCACTTGGTGGCACTTCCCACAGCGTGAGAGTTCCCCACTCTGCCCCCCACCCAGGCTGTAAAACAGAATAATAGAAGAGGAGCGGTGAGCTCCGTAGGCTGATGCGGGCGGGGGCCAAGGAAAGAGGGCTGGGGCTGGTGGGGGCTCCGAGCGGAGGGTGGGGGGCTGTCGGCCAGGGCCTGGCATCCGGGGGAGGGGTCTGAGGGCAGCCCCGGGACCACGCAGTGGTGTGTGTGGGCTCAGAAACCTCTCAGGGCCCTGTCACGGAGCCAGCCCACCGTAGCCACACCCCTGCTCTTGGGTCTTGCGGGCCTGTGTTCCCAGGAGGGCCCGGGGCTGGGCGGTGGCCCCCGGCCTCTGTGGACATTTGAGACGGCAGCTCCTGTCCTGCCTCCCGTCCTAGAGCCATGGGCCTCAGACTCCCCAGGTGCCTAGTGGAGGTTTGTCACTGCCTCCCTCAGAGAGAGGGGGTCCTGATCGACGCAGGAGGGACGGGGAGCCCGTGTGTCAGCACACGAGAGCCTCACTGTGATGCCTCTGCTTCTAGAAAGGAAAGGGGGTCACAGCTGTGGAGTCTGGTGGTAGAGGGTATTTGGGAAGCCGTTCCTGGCCTGTGGGTGTGGGCACAGGTGGGCCGGCAGGTGGGTGTGAGCACCGGAGGGTGTGGGGACAGGTGTGTGCGGGGACAGTTGGGCCAGCAGGTGGGTGTGGGCACCGGAGGGTGTGGGGACAGGTGTGTGTGGGGACAGTTGGGCCAGCAGGTGGGTGTGGGCACAGGTGTGTGGGCACAGGTGGGCCAGCAGGTAGGTGTGGGCACAGGAGGGTGTGGGGACAGGTGGGTGGGCAGTTGGGGTAACTGGGTAAGAGGAGGCCGCATCCCTTCCCAGAGAGGTGGCCTCGGAGGTCTGGCCTCCCCTGAAACAATGCCGTGGCGCCCCCTGATGTGAGGCGAGGGACGGGGGCCATGCTGCAGCGGTGGCTGGGGGTCCCGGCTCCCCCCTGCTGGGATGGGAACCAGACTTGGGGGGCCGTGTTCCAGCCTGTCTCTGCCCCTGGGCCCCCCTCCACACACGGGGAACGTGGGAGCCGCTGAACAGGGGCAGAGACGTTTTTACACGAACTCCAGTTGGAGAAGGGGAAGAGAAGGGTGGTGGGTGCTGTTTTCTGGGAGAGGAAATGAATAATTCTCCCCAGGAAGGGAGCAGGAGGGAGGAGGCGAGGAAGCAGCTCCACCTCCCTGTGGGCAGGAGAGCCTTGGGGGACGAGGGGGGGACGCCTGGATGCTGGCCAGCCCCCCACCCCCCGGCAGCGGCCCTTCTCCCCACGCCCTCTGATCGCTCTCTGATCGTGGTGATGTGTGTGTTCCCTGCTTCCGGCTTCTAGGAAAACAAAGGGGTCTGTTGAGTGGGGGTGCAGACATCAAAGCCAAGGCTCCTGGTTTCCGCTGTGAGGCCGGGGCTCCTCAGACCTGCCAGAGGCGTCCCTACCAATCTGGTGGGTGACGGGGGCGGGCGGAGGAGGTGCGGGTGGGGGTGAGGAGCGTGGCCTTTTACACCTGGGAGGGGACACGGATGTATAGCCACATGGTGGCCCGGGGGTGGGGGGCCCTCTGGGCTTGGCTTCCTGGTTTGGGGGGACTGGCGTGTAGCCTGTCACAGGCAAGGACGGGGGGAGCCCGGGTGCAGGCCGGGGTCTGTACCCCACGTTCCCACAGCCCACGCTCATGAGCTGGGGTCCCATAACCCTTGGTTTTACCCGTGTCTCAGAGAGACCATCCCAGAGGCAGGGCCAGGGAGCAGCCGCAGGGCCCAAGGGCCGGCCAGACCCTGGGAGGCCCTGTTGGCCTCTCTCCATGGCAGAGACGGGGCCCGAATGCTGGCTTTTCAGGGACGGGAGGCCAATTTCAGCACAGGCGTTCAGGGCCAGCGGCCACCACGGTCTGTCCTGCCCGGTCTGGCTCCACTGGCAGGAGCGGGGATGCGGTAGAGGGGCAGAGCGGCCTTGGCCTTGCAGAGGTGGAGGAGATCGGCTGCGGTCAGGGCTGTGGCGGTGAGGACATTGTGGGGGGGGTCGGGTCTCGGCCACAGTGCCTGGCCTTGGCGGTCCCGGTTGTCACCGGTCTCCGAGTGTATCCTGAACTGGAGGCTTTGCCTTTCTTGACTGTTTTTTTTTTAAATTCTTTATTTTTTTAATGTTTATTTATTTTTGAGAGAGAGAGAGAGAGAGAGACAGACAGACAGAACACGAGCAGGGGAGGGGCAGAGAGAGACTGAGACAGAATCTGAAGCAGCTCCAGCCTCCAAGCTGTCAGCACAGAGCCCGATGAGGGGCTCGAACTCCCAAACTGTGAGATCATGACCTGAGCTGAAGTCGGATGCTTAGCCGACTGAGCCACCCAGGCGCCCCTCAGTTGTTTTTAAAGGATCATTTTTAGCGCAGGATTTACTTATTTACGTATTTGGGTTTTATCTGTTTATTTGAATGTTCCAGAAAAAGCCCTGTGATCCAGCCTCTCCGGACACCCACTTGTTCCCCGGTGTCTGGGGGGAAGGGGAGGGACTGGGGGGTTCACATGGGGAGGGTCCTGAGCCTGGGACCCTGCCCCCTGTCGCTCAGCTCCCACCGAGCTCTTGGGAGGTGAGGCCTGACGGGAGGCTGGTTGCTCGAGGATGCTGATGTGATGGGGTGTGAAGGGGAGCACAGAGCCAGCTGGGGCTTCGGGGTGGCTTTGGGGTGCAGATGGGCAGGGGAGGCCCGGGGGGTGTGGGGGTGGGAGCATTCAGGGAGCCTGCTGGGGCCCCGAGCAGGAGGAAGTGTAGCGGATGGCGGGGGGGGGGGGGGGGGGGGGGGGCGGCAGAGGAAGGCGGGAGCACATGTGGGAGCACCGCCGTGGCTGGGGAAGGTGGGCTCAGCACAGGGAGTGTGCTTCCTGCTGTGACCTCTCCCGGGCTGAGCAGGTGCCCAGAGCCCCCAGCGCCCAGGAGGCTCTGCCCTGGGGGGTCAGGTGAGTGTCTGCGGGGCTGCCTTGGGCCTCTCCGTGGGCTCGCCTGTGGTGGCAGGGCTGGGGCAGGGTCTCTGGGCTCCCGAGTGCGAGCGCTGACGGGGTGCCGGGCCCCACTTGGGAGGGGTGCCCGCTTCCCTGGGGGTCAGGATCCTCTGACCTTGTCCCGTTCCTCTGATGGCTTCCGGCACCTTCCCTCGGTCCCCGTGCAGACTGTCTGTGGCCCGGGGGAGTGGGAGGTGGTCAGGCTGGGACAGGGCAGGGAGCAGCCCCCGCCCTGCTCCGCCAGCCTCGTGACCTGGAAGTGCAGCTGTGTGCGGGCCGACCTCCGGGCCCCCCGTGTGTTTGTGTGGCATCGAGGGGGCCTGACGCCGTCTGGGAGAATGGCAGGAAGCTTCTAATGGCCGTCATGATTGCTCAGAGACCCACTAAGCGGCATTTGTGACCCGGAGGTGACCGAAAAGGAAAAGTGCTGGCTGGGTGGGGCGCGTTGCCTGGTGACCGGGGGGCTTCCCCGGGTCCACATGGCTCCCCTCTGCGTGCGTCCCCAGGGCAGCCTGGCGCCGACCCCCCTCTGCCGTCGGGGTGCCAGATTCCTGCCCAGCGGCTCTCGCAAGTCCCCGTCTTTCCCAGTCAGGTGCAGATTCTGCCTAGACCCCCTGAGGCCCTGGGTCCTGGCTCCCCCTCGTCAAAGACGGGCCTGAGTGTGAAGGTGGGTGTCTGGCCTGACCCTGACATGCACCCACCTAGGAATGCGGTGCCGAGAATACGTTCTGCGGCTCCCCGATCTAACTCTGTCCGTATAGGGCTGGGCTCCGGCCACCTCCGGCCACGGCTCAGATTTACTCCCTGGAGGCCAGAGGTGTCCAGTCTAGGTGCGCGTGGGGGTCCTTCCTTCGTCCGCTGACTTGTGGCCGCGTCAGCCCCCTCCTGCCTCTTCTCTGCCTGTGTCACCTCCTCTCTCCTAGCAGGGCCTGCCCTGCTCCGAGTGGGCTCGGGCCCTACCTTGGTCACACCCGCAAACACTCTGTTTCCAAGTGGGGTCGCTTTCTGAGGTCCCGGGGCCCTTGTAAGGACAGGGAGCCAGGGCAGGGTCTGAGTGGGGCAGGGACACGGTCTGCTGTGGAGGGCAGAGGCAAAGTCGAGGAGCCACCTCGGGGCTGGCCCTGGGGGATCAGGGAGCATGGTGAGAAGGGGTCGGGCTCTGGGTGCGTGGACAGTGGGAACTGGGTCTGGAAGCCGTGGCCGTGGCTGGGGGCCCAGGACCTCGGAGCCCTCCGGACCCCCGTGTGAGCCCAGAGTGCGTGGGACAGCCGTGCCCTTGACTCTGAGCAGACCCTCAGAGATGACCGGGTCCTGGGGAGGACACTGTGGAGTGACCACCCGGAGCTTTCTCCACGGGCTTCCCGCCCCATCTTGGTCACTCATGCCTTCTTGCTGCCCGGGGGATGCCGGGGCAGCTAGAAAAAATCTGTGGCCTGTGAGGGCTTCATTCAGTAGGGGAGGGACTGACATGGTTCGTTGTCACAGGAGCCCAGGACCGGCTGTGGGGTTGGCCGGGGGAAGGAACCCCAGGCTGCTGACTGCCTGGCAGGCTGGCCCTATAGCTCTCCCTCCCGGGACGGCCGCTGCCTCCTCTGGGCCCCGCTGGTGGGGGCGTTAGGGAAGGAGCAGCCGGGGGGCAGCCGCGAGGCCTGGGGACGGCCGCCCTCTGCTTTCCTGCCTTGCCGCTCACTTTTCCGTTTCCGTTCTGGACGCGTGTCAGCCCGCGCCCAGCATGGGAATTTGGAGAGCTGGCGTCCTGGCCCTGCTGTCCTCCGTGTGGACGTAAGCGCCCACAGGGTCGCTAGGGGTGGGCACGCTGTCCTGCTCTGAGCCCCCCCCCCCCCCCCCCCAGGTCTCTCGCACCCGGTCACACGCAGCCCCGCACGGTGCCGTGCCTGGCACACGTTCGCACTTGTGCACACGCGTGCCCTGGGCCGGCATGCTGTCTACCCAGGCCAGCTGGCCTGCCTCGCTGCCTCACACACGTGCCCGTGCATGCGAGTGTGCTCACACTCCCACATGCGTGTGCACACAATCCCGTGCTCACGTGGATGGTCTCACACGTGCTGACACGCTCACCCTGAGACAGGCGCACACACGTGTGCTGTGTGCTCACACACGCACAAATGTGCCTGCACACACGTGCTCGTGCTGACATGCACGCGCATGCACCTGTGCTGCTCACCGGTGTGAGCACTGCATGCCCACGGGGTATGCTCGCACCCGTACTCGCAGCCCCTGGCACTCACACTGACCGCGCGCTCCTCCCCCGGGCCTCCAGCACAGGCCTGTGGCGGGCGCGTGCCCGCAGCGGCGCCCGTGGAGTCCCCAGGCCCCAGGGCAGGCACTGGCTTGGTTCTTCCTCTGGAGCTTGGAGCTGGAGTGCCTCCCTCCCCGCCGCGAGGGTCCAGGATGGGCGGAGGTTGGGGTGGGGGCCCGTGGTCCTGGCCTCTATCTCCCAGCCGGCAGGTTTGGGGACAGACCGGGGACAGAGAGACGGAGGGGGAGGGGGGACTCAGGGCCTGTCCTGTCCCCTGGGCTGCCGGGGAAGCGCCTCTCTCCCGCAGCCCCCCTTTGCTGTGAGGTGGGCACTGGGGTTCCCACACCTGGCCGCCCCGCGGCTTTGCTGGATGAGCTGAGGACCGCCCTGAGCCACGGCGCTGATCCACCTGCCCTGCGGGGCGACCCAGGGCCAGTGTCGTCCTCGCTGTCACCCCCTTTGTCAGCGCTCTTCCCCCACCCAGGGTTGTTCGAACCCCTAAGTGCCTCCCTCGATGGCAGATGGAGGTGCTTTGCGCCGGGTCCAGCCCTGACTCCCCTGGCCTCCAGGGCCGGTTGCTGGAGAAATGTTGGGGACAGGCGTGTCCTCCGGGGGTTCCACCGTGCTGTGTGTGCCCCGCAGTCCTGGGAGCCTTTCCTGGGCACCTGGCTGCGTCTCACAGACCCTCCCTCCGGCTGGCCTGGCGGGCTTTGGCCACAGGCAGGACGCTGCCGGGTGCTGGTGTCACTGCTATCCTTGCTAAGGCTGGGAGCTGGGGACCAGCCGTCATCGGATTGATCGGCTGCATTTGGGGTGGCCTACCCGAGCTTTCCTTGAGCCTGGCCCACACTGGGAGCCCACGTGGGCGGTTTTATTGAGCCCCCACGTCCACCACGTGTCTCGGTGGGGGGCTGATCCCAGGTTCCAACCTTGGAGCTGCGGCCCAGAGAGCCGCCTCCCAGGCTCCGTCCTGAAGAAGCTGAGGATTCAGCACTGAGCATTCGCGGAGTGCAGGAAGGGGCTGAGGTCGCCTGCAGGTCTGCTCAGGATGTGACCTCAGACCCATCCCATGGACAGGCGTGCCCCTCCTCCGGGGATGCCGTGGGGGAGCTGGCGGAGGGATGGGGCTCCCCTGCTCCTGGCTCAGCCCTCGCTGCGGAGAGAGGACAGAAGCCAGAGGCGTCCTCAGGGGATGTGTGCAGGAGGCCGGCAGCCGGAGTCAGCAGGGTCACAGGCGGGGCACTGCGTCCTGGGTCTGAGTTGGTCGCTCCGGCCCCGGCCTCCTCCAGCTGCAGAATGCACGTAGGGTCTCCGGGCCGCTTCGGCAGAGGGGCCCAGGGAGGGGCTCATTCCCAGCGCTGGCCTGGAGAAGGCCGACGTTCGCCACCCACGGCTGGTGACCTTGGCCGCGTGCTCAGAGCCTGCGGTGGGTGGCCCGGCAAGACCAGGAGAAACTTGCCAGCCTGGATCACACCTGTCCCGCCTGAGGCCACTGTACTGTCCAGCAGAGGAAGGGAAGAGGAGGGGCCATGGGCTCGACGGACCTTCTGGGGGCGAGGCCTGGGCCTGCGTGCGGGAACCCAGCCACGGTGGAGGGGCGGGCCCCGCGTGGAGGGGGCGGGGCCATGTGGAGGGGCGGGCCCCACGTGGAGGGGGCAGGGCCATGTGGAGGGGCGGGGCCGGCGCGGAGGAGGGGTGGCCCTCCACCGGGCAGGTGGCCTGGCAGGTACTGCGCCTGCTGCACGCATGGGGAGTTCCAGCTAAGAGCACCTGTTTCTTGCCTCCCACCTCGAGAGAAAGTGGCGCTAAGATGCCACGGAAGATGTCCACACGTGCCGCCCTCACCCTGGGGACTGCGCTCCCGGGATCTGCCAGCCTGCCGACTGGACGCCCCTCAGGGCCCTGCCAGCCTGAGGATATGGGCAGAGCCTCCCTCTTTCCCCCCAGAGCCAAGGCCTGGTCCGGGGAGGGGCTGGAACGCTCGGTGAACCATCACCGTCCTCGAACCTCCAGCCCGCACTCTGTACACCAGAGCGGTGTTCCCCCTTTTCTCCTCAGATCGTGGGCGAGGAGACCGGTTCAGCCCTGGCAGCTGCTGCGGGTAGCGTGTGCGGCTTCAGGCTCAGGCAGTGGTGTGGAGGGGACCCTTGGTCGTGTGAACGTCGCTAAGAATGTTGTATTCGATGTGTGCAAGTCGTGGAGCTTGACAGGACTTTCTGACCCACTGGCTAATATCAGACCGGAGCTTGAACGCCTGTGCACAACACCCAAGCCGCCTGCCTTGCCCGCTAAGGCATCTGGGCTGTGGGGCGGTGTGTGCACGGTGGTTCCTGGGGGGCTTCTCCAGCCACGCGGGACTCCCCCGGCTCGGCCCTCCCTCTGCCTGCTTGGCCCTCAGAGAACAGAGCCACCCAGCAGCAGCAGACCCGTGGGTCCCGTGGGTCTGGGTCACCTCTGCCTGCCCTGGCATTTCTCACTCTCTCGGGGCAACTGGTTCCTTCCAGGGCCCCTGAGGGTCCTGTGGGCACAGTCCTGGCCCCCCTGACAGCCTGAGGGGGCGTCCCCAAGCTGAGCCTCTGTCGCGACCCCGGACCGTAGTAGGAATTCATAAAATTCATTTAAAAAAATGAGTTAATGTTGGGGCACCTGGGTGGCTCAGTCAGTTAAGCATTCGACTTTGGCTCATGATCTCACTGTTTGTGGGTTTTGAGCCCCAGTTCAGGCTCTGCATTAACAATGTGGATGGAGCCTGCTAGGTATTCTCTCTCTCAAAATAAATAAACCAGGGCACCTGGGTGGCTCAGTCGGTTAAGCGTCCAACTTTGGCTCAGGACATGATCTCTCGGTTCATGGATTCGAGCCCCACGAATTCATGGATACGAGCTCCCAGCTGTCTGTGCTGACAGCTCAGAGCCTGGAGCCTGTTTCAGATTCTGTGTCTCCCTCTCTCTCTGCCCCTCCCCCGTTCATGCTCTGTCTCTCTCTGTCTCAAAAATAAAAATACACGTTAAAAAAAAATTAAAAAAAAATAAAAAAATGAACTAACGTGAAGCGTAAAACACATCTGTTCCTTGGAAATCCCTAAGTCGTTTTGCGAGGCATCCGTCCAGCCTTCAGTAACAGCCACGCGTCGAGTTTTCACATGTTTTGTTTCCAGGTCTCTTACTCGGTCCTTCTTCCTATCTACCTGTTCCTTTCCCACACAGGGAGCCTCCCTCTTCCTTGTGCGGGTGTCAAACATGCTCATTTGAAAGCCAGGCTCTGGCTCCTGTGCTCTGTTTGCCTGGGGGGGGGGCAGTTCTTCAGTGTTTGCTTGTGCGACCTCTTCCCTCAGCTGCCGGGGTGGGGGGGGTTCCTTGGGGGGGCCTGTCCCCTTGGACAGGGGCGGGTCCTCAGCCAAGTCTGCAGCCTTCCTTTCAGTGGGGGGCTGTTCCCCTGCTGGCCCGGACTCCTTCCCCACCTCCTCAAGAAAGTGTGTGGGGGGGTGTTGCAGGCTCTGGTGGTGTTGGGCCAGTGCATGACCCAAGACAGAACAGAACTGGACCCTGATCTGGTGGCAGGGTTGGG
>NW_026057585.1:102647687-102661617 GCF_023721935.1 Panthera uncia
CCCCCCGCCAGCCAAGGTTCAAGGGCTCGGGCTTCAAGACGTAGTCTGGGCTTTGCTGTCTGTGGTGAGGATCTGGGTCCCATCCAGCTCCAGGCCCGGCCTTATGGGGAGACTTCAGGGACCGTCCCCAGGGTCGCTGGTGGCTGGGCTGGGGCTGCCCCTAGGCTGTGGCCCCTTCTCACACACCTTCTCTCCTCTCTCCACAGCCCGGTGCAGCGCTGGCTTCTGTTTTAACGGCGGTCACTGCGCGCCCAGCTCAGTCCAGCTGTGCCGCTGTCCCCGAGGGTTCCAGGGTCCCCGCTGTCAGTACGGTGAGTGGACGGCTGGGCATTCTCTCAGCCCCTCACCCTGCTCCCTGCGGCTCATCTGAAGTTGTTGGGAGGAGGGGGGACCCTGAGACCCCCTTCCTCCACCGATGCCTCCACACCCCTTCCTCTTAGAGCCTGTCCAGTTGTGGCCTCCCCTGGAGAGATGGGCAGGGACCTGTCGGGCTACGGGGCGGCCAGGAAGCGGCCCGTCCCAGGGTCTGCAAACGGCATTCCTGCCTTGCTGGAGGCTCCTGCGTCCCCAAAGATGGGGGACAGCCAGGGTCCTATCGGAGGCGACTGGTTCAGTAAAACTGGGCACGGCTGTAAAGTGACGTGTCACGAAAACCCAGCCACGCTACACGCTGTTAAATAGCAGAAACTCAACGGAGTGAATTTCAGAGATCGAATTGGCTTTAGGAATCGATTCATGAACCGGGCAGAATCCCATATAACAAGGGGGAGGGGAGCTCCCAGGGGCTACAGAAAGGAAAGGTTTTTAAAGAGAGAGAGAAAGGGCAGGAAAAAGGAAATTGCCAGCCAAGAACCCTGGCTGCAGGCAAGGGGGGCCTCCTAAGGGGAGCGGAATCTACCGGTTTGCTTCCTTGTGCCAACCAGGGTTCCCGCGATGACCGCTTATGGGCGATGACCCCCCCCCCCCCCCCCCGCCCCGGGGCTTTGAGCTGCAGTCAGGTTGGGTCTTGGGTCGTAAACTACGTGGTGCCATTTTGGGGGCCTGTGGTTTTCCTTTTAACAACGTGCCGTCGGGGTGCTGGGAGGGGGGTTGGGCCTTGGAGCAGACGTGCGGGTGACGGGGTTTCTGTAAGGAAAGTGAGTACAAGTGCGTGAAAACGCGTCACAGGAACCCCCGCACTCATTCATCCTAATCTCTCTGCGAGATCTCTGTGAGATCAGCGAGAGCTCCCCTCTCTGGGGTTTCCTGCTCAGTCCGCGGTGCCTTCATTGAACGTGTAGCTTTCCGGGTCCTGTCGCAACGGGGCGCAGAGCCACGGCCGCCGGGGGAAGCGAAATACTCCCGACGGCTTCCGGTGCTTTGAACTTGCTCCTGGTGAGCGGCTGGGGGCTTCTTTCAGGGCGTTCGTCCTGCACCATGCTTCAATGCTTCGGATGCCCAGCGGGCAACCAGGGGGAGGGTGGGCATCAGGAAATTGCAGGGAGCAGGAGCCTCTCTGTTTATAGAGGAGACCCAGCCCTCTCTCTGGTCCCTGCATGTTCACGTGTGATGGCCCCCCTGCTGTCCCCAGCATGGGCTGAGGGTAGGGGTCCTGGGGAGACAGGTGCCGGTAGCTGAGGGTGCTGACCATTGCACAAGCTGGCGGGTTGGTGGCTTTTCTGATACCCTCTGTTAGCTGGAAGGTTCTCTGCTCAGCCAGCTCCTCAATCCCGCTGCTTCATGGGCTCTGTGTGCCGGGAGGACCGATGCCTGGGCCAGGGAGTGAGGCCCGCTGTCTCTCAAGCCCTCTGGGTGCTGGGGGGCCTGCCCTGTGCCCTCTAGGACCCTGAGCCCCTCTGTGGGCTGTGACCCCCCGCCCCAGGCAGGCTGGAGAAAGAGACACATCTTGGTCCCGGGGTGAGCTGGCTTTGGGGCCGTTGCTGGGTCAGGGATGTGACTTACCAAGTCGGCAGCACGGATGCTCTGTGGTCCCTGCCGCGGGGGGAGGGCAGTGAGGGGATGCTGGAGTGTGGCCTGTCTTTGGTCACGTCCTCCAGGAAGCAGCTGGGGACACCTGCCCTGACCCCCTCAGGGCCGGCCTTCCTCCCATGCCCTGCTTCCTGTCAGCCATCAGCCACCCCCGCTCCTGGCCTGACTCTGTCCAGGTGGCCAGCTCCGAGTCTCGAGGGCTGGTGCTGTCTCTGATGAGCAGCCTCCCCCACCCAGAGACCCTGACACTTGGCCTCACGGGGCCAGGGGTGGGGGGCATGAGGCTTGCAGAGGCAGAATGGGGAGGGAGCATCGAGTGGGGGGAGCTCAGCGTCAGCAAGTGGCCCTGTGTCCATGGGAGGGGGCCTGTCTGGCCAGGACACGTGCTCGGTGGGCTCAGATCCACACACGGGGTCTTAGGGAGGGGGGAGCCGTGCTCACATGCCTTGTCCTCTAGCTTCCGGGCCTGGGCTCTAGGCTTGGCTTTGCCTCCAGAGCAGCCCCCACTCCCCGCGTTCACATCAGGGGGCCTCTCTGGGCCTGGAGACTTGCGCCGTCTCACCGAACCCTCAGTTTATCCACTTGGTGGAAGAGGAAACCGGGATCAGGGAGGCCACGTAGCTGGTCACGTCTCAGCAGAGCTGGGGCAATGGGTGCCTGGAAACTTCCACCGTCTTCCCGCACCAGGCTTCAGTGGGGCCCCGTCAAGACCTGCTTTGGAGAGAGAGGGGCAGATCTCCAAGTCCCCACCCTGCCGTGTACACCCTGTGACCAGCCCGAGTCCTCTGGGGTAGGTCGGCTTTCCGGGAGTGGCTGGTCAGGGGTGGGACAGATGTGGCTTTCAAGAAGCAGCAGGTCCAGCTGGAGGGCAGCTGCTGGGCTGCCTCATGAGGCGCCGTCTCCTAGAAGAGAGGCTGGGTGTGCAGAGCCAGCTATGCAGGGCTGGGTGAGGGCTGGGTGTGAGGGCGTACAGGCTGGGTGTGCAAGGCTTGGTGTGCAGGGGTGGTGTGCAGGCTGGGTGTGGTGCAGGGCTGGGGGTGTAGTGCTGGGTGTGCACAGGTGTGCAGGGCTGGGCATGCAAGGCTGGGTGTGCACAGGTGGGTGTATAGGGTTGGGTGTGTAAAGCTGGGTATGCATAAATGGGTGTGTACGGCTGGGTGTGCATAGGTGGGTGTGCAGGGCTGGGTGTGCCCAGGTGGGTGTGTGGGGCTGGGCGTGCAAGGCTTGGTGTGCCCAGGTAGGTGTGTGGGGCTGGCCGTGTAAAGCTGGGTGCGCACAGGTGGGTGCGTAGGGCTGGGTGTGCGAGGCTGGGTGTGCACGGTGGGTGTGCGGGGCCAGGTGGAAGGGCTGGGCCGCCTGCAGGGACAGCCCTTGTCTGTGCTGCTGCCCAAACGTCCACCAGCACCACCTTCCAGTCTCTCCTCCGTCCGGATGAGGCAGACCTGAGCCTCAGCACAGTTGGCAATATTTAACCAATCCCCCAGTTATAATTGCTTCCAGTTTTGAAAATAAAAGCCATATTTTTTCTGGTTCCCCCAAATTCTTTCGTTTGAACAAAAGAGAGGGGGGAGGAAAGGACCCAGCTGTGTGAATGGTGGAGCGTGGAGGGGGCGGGGCCCTAGGAGGAGCCCTCCCCCGCCTGCCCCCTCTCCCTGGGGCTGGGGGCCTCGGGGCCCCCGGTGGCTTAGCCCCTTTGTTCCACCTCCACCCGCCCCCATCCCCCCTCCGGAAGGCGGAAGGCTTTCTGCAGGAGCCAGGGGACACAAAGGGGGCCTGTGCGGGCAGAGCCCGGGGCGTGGGGCGGGGTGTGGGGGGCTGGGCCCCGGGCACCCGCAGCAGAGCCCCCACCCCACCCGGCCCAGGCCCTCCGCCGCCAGGGCCAGCTTCGTGTCCCGTAGGTGGGCCAGTGTGACCGCGCACAGCATCCTGGACCCCAGTCACTCCTGTTGGGTGGGGATCAAATGGTGTTCCGTGCAAGGCCCAGGTGCCAGCGCAGGTGAGGCACAGGGCGTCTCCGTGGAAGAGGCTTGTGGTGGGGGCGGTGCTCTCTCCCCCCAGAGGCCCGGTCTGCTGGGCGTGAGGGCCTGAGGGTAGATGACCGGCTGGTGGGGACTGTCCCTTGTTCCTGCGGTAACTGCATGCACAGCGTGCCTGAGCTTCCGGACGGTGCTGCTCACATGTGGGCCCTCTGGTAGGGACACCCCCCCAGGACTGGGGGCCTCCCCGCCCTGGGGGTGAGCTGCATGTCAGCAGAGCAGGGCCAGTAGCTGTCCCTTGTTGGGCTCCGGGGGCCCTGCAGATCCACCAGGAATGTTCTCACCAGCAGAAAACACGGCTTTGTCCCACCCCTACACCCGGCTCACAAGCGCGTGCTCCTGAGTGAGCCAGTACCTGCCGGTGACGCGAGTGCTTCCTGGCCCCGGGCATGGGGTCTTAAGGAAAAAACAGGCAAGAAACACATACATTTAGGGACACAGCTTGCTTTTGCACTGGGCGTCGTGACCGAGCCGCTGGTCATTTCTTGTGACTTGATCTCACTTGACCTCTTGGGTAAGAAGCAGACTGAGAACTCAGGCTTGGGTTATCTCTAGGTACCTTCTGGGTCCAAGAAGCTTTGGCTTTTGTTCCCTTCTGGGCCTCAGTTTCCTCACCTGTAAAATGGGTGGGTTGGGCAGGTCTCTGAGGCAGTTCTGGGACTCTGGCTCTCGGGTCCAGCTGAGCGATCAGGGCATCAGCACTGAGGCCCAACAGAGCGCAGCCCGGAGCGCTTCCTGGAGGAAGAGGGCCTGTGGGCTGGGGAAGGTTTGGGGAGGTGCAGGTGGCTCAGGGTGGGCTTTCCAGGTGGAAGATAGGCTGGAGCAGAGGCGCAGAGAGGAGACAGTGAGCCAGCTTGGCCTGGAGGGCCGGGGGTGGGGGGCGCAGGAGGGTCAGCCTGGAACCCCCAGGGCCCTTAGCCTCCCTCTCTGAGCTGGCGGAAGACCTGCTTCCCGGGGCCACCTGGCAGGTGCCCCTGGGGACCCAGTGTGATCTGTTGCTCTGCCCCACGCCAACCCAGCAGGGAGAGACGTCAGCGGTCCTGCCTGGAGCCTCTGCACCCTGACAGTCTGCCTTCTGAGCAGGAAGCCAGCGGATGGGAGACCCCGGAGGCGGCTGTGCAGGGAAACAGAGCGGCAGGAACAGGCTGCTGCCCCGAGGGTGGGGGGCAGGAGGCAGGCCTCAAGGGCGACTCTGTTTCTAAATTGGGATGACTGATCAACAGGGAGGAAGCAGGCCCTCCCAGGCCACCCTTCTGTGCTGCCCACTGTGTCTGAGGGTGGGAGACCGACTCCCGGCCCGAGGTCCAGACACCATCAAGGGCTGCTCCTGGCCAACCGCTGTGACCAGCTCATCGAGGGGCCAGTGCTGCCCTCCTCGGAGGGGCTGGGGCCCTGGGTCAGGGTTGTCTCGTTTTGGAGGGCACGGCCCGCAGAGGCCAGGTTCCATGACCTCTGTGGTCCTGCCACCTGCCACGGGGTTGCTGTCCTGAGGCCGGCAGCCACAGTGGCCCTACACTGGCCCGATTCCCTCGGAGGCAGCTCAGCCACTGTCCTGTGGGCGTGGCCTCGGGTTAACCTGTCCTGACCTGCCTCTGACCTTGGTCCTGGGCCACGGTTGTGGGTTCCCTGCGCCGTTCCCTGCACCAGCCGTGTGGGGTGGCAGGGCCATTTGAGTCGTGCTGGCTGTCAGTGTGAGTTGCTTTCTGAGCCCGGGAGTTGGGGGCGTCCCCTGTGGGCACCTGGAACCTTTCGCCTAAGCCGGGGACACACCTTGGCTTCCCTGGGAGGCTGCCCTCAGGCTCTAGCCTTTGAGGAGCTGGGTCCAGTTTCTGGGTCATGAGAAAACCCAGACATGTGGGGGCCTGCCGTGCGTGGCTCTCCTCCAGCTGCGGGCGGCCCGCTCTGCCCTGCTTCCCCCCACCCCGGGTGGGCGGACTGGCCGTGGGCTTTGTCTTCTCCATGCACACCTGCTTTAGCTGCACCAAGCCCCTCCCTCGAAGAGAGTTCCCGAAATTTCCAGAGCCCCAGTTCCCTGCAGGAGGTGGCCCTGGGCGTCTGCCCAGTGACTCTTGCTTCCTGGCACTGGGGGTGTGGGGGAGGGGAGCCCTGCAGCCCCTGGGAGGGGAGGCCTGCTGGCTCAAATGCAGGGGTGGGTAGTGGCATCGACTCTGCCCACTGGCCTCGGTCCCGCTGCCCTTGACAGTCGGCTGGGCCATGGGTGGTCACTGCGGGTCCATCCCGCACTCGGGCCGGGCCGCATCCCTGCAGGGCCGTGTGTCTGCAGACGGTGTCTGCAGACGGTGTCTGCTCCGGGACAGTGGAGACCAACCACGTGCAGAATCGAACAGGTCTTTCAAAGCGGCTGACTCTGGGAGGGGTGTTCGTGTTCATACAGTGAATCACTTAACTACCAGGTCGGCCACCCCCCCAACCCCCTCCCCCCCCGGCCCCCCCCCCCCCCCCCCCCCCCCCGCCCGCCCTGCTCCAGCCAACCACAAAGGCGCCTCTGTCTTTTGGGATGACTGTGGCCTCCAGGCAGGCCTCGTGCCCAGTGGGGCTGTGGGCCCCTCCCAGGACTAACTTCAGAGTCGGGTGGTCTTATGGTATAATTATAGCCGAGAGCCACAGGGCAACTCTCCTGGGGGTGGGCCGTGAGCTCGCCCCGGCTGGGCATTTGCTGAGTGGGCATCTCGATGGCCCCCGCCCACATGGGGCCTACCGTCCAGGCAGGGTCGAGGCTCAGATAAGAGGACACGGCCTCCGCGCCCCCCCTCCCTGTGCTGCCCCAGGCTACAATCCCTGCCTCATCCTCATGGGTGGTCTCCTGAAAGGAGCCTGTGAACCTGCCCTTTGCCCGCCTCGGCCACACTGCCCTGGCCCTCCCTCTCCAGGGTTGGCCCAGACTTTTCCGTGGAGTGCTCTTCCCTTACAAGGGCGGTCCTGGGGCGTACCCTGCGTGGGCTGGATGCTCGTCCCGTTTTATAGATGGGAACACTGAGCCCTGTCACTTCCTGAGTTTTTGGGGTCTGTGGTGACTCAGTGTAAACAGTCTCTTGCACCAACCAGGGCAGGACCGGATGCTCCTGGGGGCCCCCCACTGACTGGGGTTGAGGGACCCTGGGTGGTGTCTGGGGGTCTGTGTAGTACGGGTACCCCATGTGGGTCCCCAGACTGTCGTCACCTTGGAATTGACAGACTCTACTGCAGGAACTCCCTCCTGCATGTTTGGGGCCAAGGGGCCTCTCCCGGGCCTCTGGAAACTTTTCCCCGGGGGTCCACTGGACTGTAGAGCCTGGCAGCTGCCCGCTGGCCAGGAAGCAGCAGTGCCCGATGGTACGGCACCCAGCTGGCCAGGGTTGATGGCTTGGTGCTTTCTATCTGGACAGAGGAAGGGCTGGGCCGAGCTGAGCTGGGCAGGCTGCTGTCCCCCGGCCCTCAGGGACCCTGCTCTGTACAGAGGCTGCCCCTTGCCCTCCTGCACCCTTGGGTCCTTCAGACCGTCGCTGCCTCGGGCTTTCTCCGCCGGTAGAGGGGAGCAGAGCTGGGGAGGCCTCCGTGGTGGGCCCAGGTGGGTGCCCACTCCAGGAGGGGCGGAAAGATGGGCTTTCAGGTCGGGACAGTTAGCTGGAGGGGCCCGGGGATGCTAGTGTGAGATGAGGGGTGGTCCTTGCATTTGGGGAGCTCTCAGGCTGGACACGAGAGAGACCGTCTCCGCACAGGTGAGGCTGGGCACCTGTGAAAGGAACTTGCGTAGGAAGCCATGGGGGTCCTCCCTCCACCCCCCCGTGAGGACCCCCCCATGCAGGAAGGGGCACCTCCCGAGTGAGCTCCCCGCCGTGCTGGGCCCCTTCTCGCTGCCCCAGAAATCTGCCCCTGTGGGGGCTTCTGTGGCTCGGCAGAGGCTTTGGGGTCTGAATTCCTACGGAGTTCCTGCCTCGTGCAGCCCTGCGCTCAGGAGCCCTTTCTGGGCCTGGTGCTGCCTCCTTAGCGGTTGGGCCCCTCGGCCGCCACGTCCCTGTCTGCAATCCCAGCAGTGCCCCGAGACTGTGGGGGGAAGGGCCTGGGCGGTGAGCACAGCAGATCCGGGTGAGTCCAGACCCCTGGCTATTTTCAGGGCTCTTGGAGAGCGCCTCAGCCTCCTGTCTACCCCATCCCCCAGGCGCTGGCCGCCCACCTGCCAAGCGCTGGCCGCCCAGCGCTGTTCCGGGGGCAAATTCCAGGAAATGTGCTGATTGCTCGTTTTCAGGATTCCTGGGGCTCGTGCCTGCCTTCCCATCTCGGCAGGATAATTAACGAGGGGTCTGCAAGCAGGGAGCTGGCCTCGGCATCCCGGAATCTGCTCGCAGGTCTTGGCGGCTCCAGGCATTCCAGAGCAGGGCCTGGCCCTCTGTGCCCGGGTCGAAGTGGGGCCTGGGCAGCATCGCGCAGAGCCAGGCCAGCTGACAACAGGGCAGCTACCGCAGGAGGAGGGGGTGGTGGCCAAGGGTGCCGACGTCCTGCCAGACCGGCCTCCGGCCAGCACCGGCCGCACGGGAGCCCCTGCCCCTGTCAGCCTCTCTGGCCAGCATCTCCGCTGGGAGCCCTGGGTACCGGGGAGGTCACCCCACCATTTGGGGCCAGGGCGAGATGAACCTGTGCATTAGCCTTCCGTTGTGGGGCCCTCTACAGCCAGCCCCGCACTCAGAGGTCTCTGGAGGGAGGAGGCCGCATCCCCACCGAGCCCCGTGCTGCTGCCCGTCCTGCTGTGGGCTGGGTTTCTGCAGAGCCAGTCTCGAGGCCAGTCCGGAGCAGGACGGAGTGCAGGCGCCCCACGCCTCCATCCGTGCTCTCCCCAGTGGATGCGGCCGCCTTGACTTGGGGACTCTCGACCCTGAGCAAACTACAGTACGTGTTGGTGGGTGCGGGCCTGTGAGCCCCTGGGGCAGAGAAGCCCGGCGGACCTGTGGCCACTTGGTTTAACTGGGAATTTGGGAAGATTCTTGGACACTGCACACCCGGGTGCTTAGCCCCAGCTCCCAGCTGGGGATTACGTCCCGGACTCTGTGGCCCCACAGACAGAAGGGGCGTGACACCCAGCGGAGTGCCCCCGCCTTCACTCTTCCAGCCCCCTGGGGCAGCCCAACGCCCCCCGGCATGGCCCTGGCTGTCAGACGGGCTGGCTCTGCGCTCATCCTTCCCTTCCCAAGGCCTGGCGGGGCCTTGTCTGCTCAGGGGAAAGGAAGGGCGAGTTTTGGCAAACCTGTGACACGACTTGTTTGTCAGGAAAGGCGAGCTCACACCTTGTCCTGCAAGCATCACCCTCCTAGCCAGGTGGGCGCGGCCACACGTCCCCATTTGCGCTGCGGCTGCGTCCTGGTGGGCACGCAGGGCGGACGGCTCTGCCCGATGCTGGCTAGGTTTGGGCACCTGTTGCAAGCTAGGCGAGACGGTCTCTGGAGAAGGGCCAGCGGTTTGTGTGAGCACTGAGGCCGCTGGGCCTTTCTGTTCTCCCCAGGGACTCGGGATCCAGTACCGGGGACCCGGATTCGCCCTGGAAGTCAGAGTGGCCGGGCTGGGAGCTGAGGTCTCCTGAGCGCCTCCTTCAGGGCCGTGGGCACAGGCCGGTGGGCCCAGCCCCAGAATTCTGGCTCCCTGTCCTGGTTTCCCTCACCTGCTGGGGACCGCCATCACTTTAGGGTCTCTGTGCCTGTGCCCAGTGCTGGCCTGTTCACCCCCAGCCCTCTCTGGCTGGATTTGCCCCCCTCTGGGGCTGTCTTTCGGACTGAGGGTGGGGCAGGCTGGGACATGGATTCAGGCTGGCTCTGGCTGCGTCCAGGACAGATCACCACCTCCCCGGAGCTGCTGCCTTCCAGGGCGGGCATTTCTGGCCACTCCCGGGTTGATGAGGACCCCTTAGAAGGGTGGGAGGTGGTCCTGGGGAGGAGGTGGCCGGGATGGGGTGGCTGGTCCTGGCACAGTCCTTGGCACTGGGCACCAGACCCATGCAAGGACCTCTCCCTCCAGGCCCCAGGGGGAGAACTCGTCCACTGGTGGGCACGTCTGGAACTCACACAGCCTGTCCCTAATTTGAGCTGCACACGAGGTCACCGCCCTCGGGACGGCCCTGCAGAGGCTATGGGACTAGGGAGCCGGGATGTGATACTCTGCTGGGTGCTCACACTGCTCCGTGAGTCCTCTGACGTCGACACAGCCCCCACCTCACTTTGTAGGTGGGGACACTGAGGTTCGCGGGGGGTGGTGTTCAGAGGCAGTGACTGTCCCCCTGTCTGTCCTTCCTCGGGGTCACTGGGTGCAGGGCTGAGCTGGGCAGCCTGTTCGTTGCTTGGCTGAGCTGTGGTGCCAGGCGTGGACACGGGATGGGTGCAGGCCATGCTGGCCACTCTGCCCACAGCCTCCCGGGCCCTCCCATCTCCTGTGTCCTGGGAGCACAGGGTTGGCTGAGCCCCCGCGTTCTGGTCTGAGGGGGAAGGTGCCAAGGTTTCTGGCCCTTGGGTGTGTGGGATTGGGAGATGCCCCACCTTGGCCCGGCCGGCCCCGGATGCACCTGCTAGGCCCAGAGCTGTCACAAAGAGCCTGGCGAGTCCACCTGGGAAGCCTCAGGAGATCCTGCAAGGAGGGTCTTGGGCAGTGTGGCCCCTGTGGCTTGGGGGCCCAGGCTGGCTACCTCCGCTAGCCCTTGGAGGCCACAGACACTCTGCTCCCCGCGGGCGTGGCCAGAGCACATGTGGACGGCATCGGGGCCCAGCCTGTGTCATTTCCTGTTTCCCAGCTGCAGCCAGGCTGGGGCACTGGGGGTGGCCCGGGTGGGGCTGCAGAAGGCACCTGTCCCGCTCCCGGCGGTGAGTGTCGACGAGCTGAACCTGCCTGTTTCCGAGGCCAGGCTCCAGGAAGGGGGCAGTCGGGCCCTCAGCCTTGCACAGCTGCCTGGGCCCGCCTGGCTGTCCCAGAGCAGGAGTGTCTCCCCGGGCGGGTGGGGACTTGGATCCCCTCAGAGGCTTCGGGATGGTGCTTGTGCTGGGAGGCTGCCTTGACCCGCGAACTCAGGGATCGGAGGCAGCCGGACACTGGCCCCAGCCCCTCCTTTCACAGGTTGGACTGTGTTCTGAAGCATGTGTGGCTGCGGCGCCTCCCTGTGTGTTCTGGAGGGCAGGCGCCAGGCCAGGGCCCTGCTGGGCTCTCTGTGGGCTGTGTGAATGAATGAATGAATGAATGAACAGACGAGTGAATGAACGAATGAACAAATGAATGAATGAACGAATGAATGAATGATATGGGTGATCTGGCTCTGTGGGCTATGTGAATGAATTAATGAATGAACGAATGAATGAATGAACAAACGAATGACTGAATGATACGTGTGATCTGGCTGTCTGTGGGCTGTGTGAATGAGTGAATGAACGAACAAACGAATAAATGAACAAATGAATGAATGAATGAATGATATGGGTGATCTGGCTCTCTGTGGGCTGTGTGAATGAATGAATGAATGAATGAACGAATGAGTGATACAGGTGATCTGTAGCCAGGCCCACCTGCAAACCTTCCAGCAACCTGTTCCTTTCCTTGGGACGCGCTGGGGTGGGCAGCTCTCCGGGTGCCTGGAAGGTGGTGGGGGCCCTGAGGGGTGGTGGGTGGGGTGGGGTTCCTGCCAGGAAGACGTTACCTTGGGGGCCCCGGCGCCCAGGCCTGGTGGGACTTGAGGCCAGGCAGCCGGCCCTGTGCACCCAGCGGTGTGCCCCCGGGCTTCACCCCACGCCAGGCAGATGTCCACAGAAGGCCACGTCGTGTCCCAAACCATCGTCCATGTTGACCTCTGCCCTCAGTGGGCACTGGGCTCTGCGGGTGGGGTGGGCAAGGCCCAGAGGCTGGCTGGGGGTGACCCTTGCAAATGGGTCCCTCAGCCCTGGTCCAGCCAGCGGTGCCCCCAGGGCCGCCCAGCCCTGCCATCCTTTCCAGAGTGTGGCCCGGGCAGTGGGAAGGCACAGAGAGGGTTAGGGCCGCAGACCCCTTCCGGGCCCCCGCCTTTCCCGGCCTGGGTGGTCAGGGTGGGGCACCGGCGCCCCCTGGTGGCGACGAGAAGCCAGAGCAGGTGCACCAGGCTGCCTGGGAGCTCTGGGGTCATTTCCTCAGCTGCTTCTGAGCCAGCCCAGCCCCGTGACGCCTGGTGTCATCCGGTGTCACCTCTGACAGCTGCTGAGGCCTGAGGGACACTGTGGGAAGAAGAAGATGAGACCCAGACCGGTCCTGGGCAAGAAAGGGGAGGGACGGCCTGGGAGCCCCAGGGAAAGGGGGCTCGCGTCCTGGGGGCAGATAATAGGAGACACGGGGATGATTTCTGATTTCAGGAGTGGCAGGTGTGAGGGTCGAGCCAGGAGGAGGGATGTAAGTGTCTGGGGGCTGCATTGGTGGGGATGGCGGGGGCTCTGAGGGCTTGAGTACATGCCACAGACACGAGTGTGAAGGCCTGGCTGGTCCAGGTGGGGGACACGGCCAGCACAGGGCCCAGCCAGGCGGGGGCCGGGTCCCAGGGGTTTGTTTCCGCCGGACTGCTGAGGGCTCTAAGTCGGGGGGGGGGGGTGTGGAGGGGCAGACTTGTGCTTCGGGGACCACCCGAGGCGCCAAGGCCGGAAGCCCGGGTAGCCGTGGTGGCTCATGCTGGGACGGCCGGTGGCCAGAGGGACATCGGGCCAGGGCAGAGAGGCGGGGCTGGCAGGGAGGGGAGAGGAGGCCGCCGGTGGGTACAGGCCAGGGGCGGGTGCTGCTAGCCTGGGGCTCCGCGTGCAGTGTGAGGGCAAGAGGCGTCTCCCGGGATCTGGTCTGAGAGGTGGGGGGCACAGGGGCCCCTTTCCCGCAACTGCAAAGACCGGGGCAGGTGCAGGCTGGCGGGCACTTGGAGCCTCTGTGCCGGGAGCCGCAGGCATGGCCGGGAGGTGCCCCCGGGCCCTGGGGGTGGGGCGTGGACACTGCAGGGCCCGAGGCTCCAGACACCGAGGTGGCAGCACCATCCTCTCCCGTGTGTGTTCCTATCTGTGGGTTGGGCCTTTGAGGGCCTCTTGGATTCTAAGCCCCGAACCCCAGCCTCATCCCCTCTGCAGGCATCCGGGGACCCAGAGGAGGGCTCTTTTTGGAAAACTGAGCACTTGTACCCAAATCCCAAGTGAGATAATCACCACCTTTAATCTTCCAGGAAACCCTCTTCCAACGAATGTTTGTTGGCTTTCCCTGTGTACCAGGCGCTGCTGGGGGCAGTCCCCGGGGGCGGGGGGCGGGGTGCGGGGTGCGGGCGTGCGGTCACCAGAGGACCTGGTCCCGGGTGAGCAGCCACTCTGTGGGTTGGTTCTGTGCTCCTCTGCACTAACTTCGTCCATCTGTCTGTCCGCCTGTTGGACCCCATAGCTTTGGGGTGCCTGCCGGGACCAAGCACGGGGCCCAACGCTGGGCCTGTAGGGACTCGCCCTCAAGGTCTCCGGTGACCTCCAGAGAGACAGTCGTGAAGCTCGGGGGAGACGAGTATCTGCTGAGGGTGTGGGCAGGTAGGACAGCCGCATGTGGAGGCGCGGGTGACATGTGTGTGTGTCTAGGGGCCCAGGCTGCGCAGAGGGCTGAGCTGGCCCGCAGAGTGGGTGGCCCCCAGGGAAGTGACCCTCGTGTGGGCTAAGAAGGAGCGTAGATGGAGGCCGGCGGTGCAGAGGTCCGCGGTGGGCAGCGGGATGCTTCTCTGGGGAAGCTTGTGGGGAGCGGCCTGCCCGCCCGGGGGTAAGTCCTGAAAGGGGCCCCCTCCTCCCCTCTGCTGTAGCCGCCGCTGCTGCCTTGGATGGATGGGGTGGGCCTGGCCGCGGGGGCTCCTGGGGTCTCACACCAGGGAGGTGTGAGGGGCATCCAGGCGTGGAGCAAGGTGTCAGAGCCCAGCTTGGTGCGTTGGGGGG
>NW_026057585.1:102661627-102680648 GCF_023721935.1 Panthera uncia
GAGTCGGACGACAGCAGAATCTTCTCCTGGCGGCCCTCGCTGTTGTGCAGCAGGGTCACCTGGAAGGGGTGCGGCACGGAGGAGCCGCGGCTGCCGCCGCCCCCCAGCAGGGAGGGGTCGGAGGCCTCCGTCTTCTGGACCCGGATGTGGTCCACTTGGGCATAGTCCTGCACCAGGAAGCTGTCCTCGCTGCAGGGAGACAAGGGGGCGGCCAGATGCTCCGAGGGTGTGTGGGCGGCCAGGGTCCCCCGCCCGACGGGGGCCAGAAGGACGCTCCTGAGGGCTGCCCCCCTCCCCCCACCCCCTGGGGAGCACAGGCGGTGCGCTTTCTCGTCCCCGTGGCCTGGGCGGGCAGACCCGGGTCTGCAGGCACAGGGAGAGACCTGGCCGCCCCATGTCACATGCAGGGGGACCCAGGCCGCTGCCGGGGCCAGGCCAGGCTGGGAGGGGGCCCCCACCGTGTGCCCCAGCTCTGAGGAGGCCCGGGTGACTCCCCCAGGCCCCTCCCGGTCCCCGTCTTGGGGCCACATGGCCCGGCACCCACAGCAGCCTACCTCTTCTTCTTGGTGACCACCAGGACGTCGTTGAACAGAAACAGGTAGCACGTGGGCCGGCTGGCCAGTTTTCGGAAAAGCCCGGTTTCCTCCACCACAGAGAGCTCCCCACGCTTCAGCAGCCAGCGGGAGGCAGAGATCAGCGGGAGGGACTGGAAGGAAGGGCCGGGGAGGTGCCTGAGTCGGGGCGGTCGGGGGGTCGGGGTGTGGGCGAGGATGTACCGAGGCCGGGTGGGCACCAATCCCTGCCTCCAAGGACTAGGTGACTGCCCCCTCCCCCCGGGCTGGACCGAGGAGGAGGACAGTGAGATGTGTCCTCGCCTCAAACAAAGGGCTATTCAGTTGGCCGACAGGCACAAATGGGGCAGCTGCGCTGTGCCAGGTCCCCGGCCCAGATCCTGCTCGGCCACCCAGGCGGGTGGGTGCCCTCCCTGCCTCCGGCCGGGCCCAGGGACTCTCCAGGCACCTACTGAGCACCCCCTGAGCCGGAGAGCCCCTCACACCCTCGTCCGGACCTCTGTGGCCTCCCTCCGTCACTCCGTGGCCCTCGTGCCCTGCCCACAGCACCTGCTCCAGCCCGCTGGGCAGCCTCTGCCGGCTGATGACAAGTTGAGGCCCGGCCCACAGAGCTGCCTCTAGGCCCTGACTCCCGTAGAGCAGTTCCCAGGAGGAAGCGTCTGTCTGCTCCTCTCTTTCTGCTGGGCGCCACCCTCCCCAGGAGGTGCTTCCTGCGGAAGCCGGATCCCGGTGGCCTGGGGCACAGCGGGGTCCTGGGCAGCTGGTGGGACCACCCCTGGACCATGGGATGGTGGGGGATCCATGGGGACAGAAGTCTGAGCCCTGCCTGCGTGGGACGGCCTTTAGGATGCCTAGGCCCCCGCCCCAGAACTGACGGGCTATTCCTGGCCTCACGGGGAAACCCAAGATGCAAGCCGGCCCGGACACCGTCCTGCCCCCCGACCCCAGCATGCCGCCTGCAGCCCTGGGGGTGGGGGCACAGGCCAGAGAGACCCGCGTACCCACTGAGCCTCGGGCAGGAGCGCCGAAAAGCTGAGCCTGTGGCCAAGGGGGTGGGAGTCACAAGGGTGCTGGGGAGGCAGAGGCCCCGGCCCCCTCGGTGCGGGCGCCCGCAGGGGCCTCCCTCCAGCCGGAGCCCCGAGAGGCGGTGGCCCCCTGACCTGAGACGAGCCGGGCGAGGAGCGGTGGGGGTGCCCACCTTGACCTTGCCGAAGTCCAGCTGCGTGTGCAGGGTGTACATCTGTTCTGTGCGCTCCATCTTGTGGGCTCCCTCGTTGCACCGTCTCACCAGCTGCCAGGCGGGCGTCGGGAGAGCAGGCTGTGCCGTGGGCAGCGGCCCGGCCGCCCCGGCCCCGCCCCCACCCCGCCCCCGCCCCCACGGGCTCGCCCATCGTGTTTCAGCTCCACTCCCTCCGTGAAAAGCTGGAGACGACGACACGGAAACCTTCCCTCCCTCCCTGCCTTGCCCTCAGGGTCTCCACTGCTGGGTGGGGGTAGGGGGGCGGCATTCAGGCCCGGGCTTGGTCTGGGCGCCCCCTCCTCTCCCCTGGACCCTCCTCACCTTGCTGATGGCCTTGAGCGCACGGCTGGCGGCCTTGTACCTCTCAGGGTGGCCCTGGCTCTTGAGGCAGAGGGTCTGCAGAGAGGATACCACACGTGAGGCGCCGAGGACCCTTTGCCCTCCAGGCTCAGGGGCCTGCACGGGCAGGGGCGCCTCCACTAACGTCACACCGGGCGGGGCCGCAGGGAGGTCGAGGGCCAGTGTCCAGAGGGCTCCTGCCAGGCCGCCCTGGGGTGCACAGCCCCCAGACGGCTCTGCTGGGTCAGGCTGGTTCGTGGGACCTGGAGAGAGCACGCTCCCGGGACCCCAGCCCTTCCAGTCCTTGGCTGTCTTGGACCGGTCTGGGAGGTCCCCGTGGCCTCTCTCTGTACGCTTCCCAGAGGGACCTGGGAGGTCTGATGTCCCGTCTGCTTGGAAAGATGGCACTCTAAGCGGGAGCCACACGCTGCCTCTGTGTGCTGTGTGCACGGCTGCACGTGTACGAGTACGTGCACGCAGATACACCTGCTTGCATGTGTGCGAGCGTGCACACACGCGTGTGCCTACATGTATACGAGTGTGAGCACGTGTGTACACCTGCGTGTGCGAGCGTGTGGACATGTGTGCGAATATATGCACATGTGTACACCTGCCTGCATGCGTATGTGTGCACACATGTGCGCCTGCACGTGTGAGCGTGTGCACACGTGTGTGCCTACGTGTCGAGTGTGAACACATGCGTGCAAGTGTGAGCACACGTGTGCGCCTACATGTGTGCGAGCCTGAGCACATGCGTCCGCCTGCATGTGTGCTAGCCTGAGCACACGTGTGCGCCTACATGTATACAAGTGTGAGCACATGTGTGCGCCTGCATGTGTGCGAGTGTGTGCACACGTGTGCGCCTGCATGTCTTCAAGCGTGAGCACACATGTGCACCTGCCTGCATGCGTATGAGTGTGTACACATGTGTGCCTGCATGTATGTGAGCATGTGCACACGCGTGTGCCTGCATGTTGAGCGTGAACACACGCGTGCAAGTGTGAGCACACGTGTGCACCTACATGTATACGAACGTGAGCACACGTGTGCGCCTGCACGTGTGCGAGCCTAAGCACACACGTGTGCCTACATGTGTGCAAGCCTGAGCACACGCGTCCGCCTACATGTATACGAGCGTGAGCACACGTGTGCGCCTGAATGTCTTCGAGCGTGAGCACACGTGTGCACCTGCGTGTGTGTGAGCGTGTGGACATGTGCACACGCGTCCGCCTGCATGTGTGCGAGCCTGAGCACACGTGTGTGCCTACATGTGTACAAGCATGTGCACGCGTGCACCTGCACGTATGCCTCTCGTCCCCACCTGCCCCGCAGCACTGAGCAGGCCTCTCCGAGGCATGAGCCACTCCAGTGAGCTCTTTAGAGCTCCACGCACAGAAGGGAGGGTGACGGGCACCCGGGCTGCCCTGGGGGCCCACAGCCGGGACAACTGGCTGAGGATCCTGGAAAGGAGGCAGCGGCCCAGGACCCGCACTCGGCAGAGGCCCGGGCAACCCTGGTTCTCACTCATCCACCTGAAGGAACCTCGTGAACCTTCTAGTACGGGGACGAACACCTGCGGAGTGCTGGCGCCGCTCCCGGCACAGAGCCCGGGGGGAGGGCGGGGTGGGGGGAGGCTATCAAATGTCAAAGCCGTCTTACGACCGAGTGACGAGGTGGGGGAGGGGGCGTGCCGTGCCCCACTCCACTGGAAGGGGGACCCGGGCAGCTCCGTCCCGGCGTCCGGCTGACCTCCCTCCCCGGGCGGGGTCCGCGCTGTGTACTCACGTCCGTCAGGAGGGGCAGCCGGGTCACCCTCTGCATGGGGAGGATGAGGAAGGAGATCATGGGGAGACCCCCGCACGCGGGACGCTTCTCGATCTCCCTCAGGGCCTCGTGGAAGGCGGCGTTGCTGCTCCTGCGACAGAGAACGGGGCTTCCGGAGTCAGGGCGGCGGGAGGGGCGGGGGAGCCCGCAGGAACGCGCCCCGAGACCGAGGCCCCCCGGGACCGAGGCCCCCCGGGACCGAGGCCCCGCTCACATCAGCCTCTGCAGGGCGCGCTGCTGGTAGACCTCGTTGGAGCAGTAGGCGACATAGGGGTGGAAATGCTGCTCTGCGTGTTCCTCCAGGATGTCGCTGATGTCCTCCACGCACACCTGCGCCTTGTGCCGCTGCTCTAGGGCCTCGAAAAACCTGAGGGGTGAGAGCGGGCTGGGGCCTGGCCGTCGGGGACCGGCTGCCCAGGCCGGCGGCGAGCCGTGACCTTCCCGGGGAAACCCCGGGACGGGTCAGCTCCTTCAGCCTGAGAAATAGGGCAACTCCGAGGCCACTTCCCGCGGGGTGCTGGCGGAGACCCCGGGGGAGCCCGCAGGCCGGACGGGGAGCCTGCTGCTCTGGTTTCATGCCCTGGACTTGGGTCAGGCCGGCCCGGAGCCCCGGCTCCCTCTGCCCGGCTCAGGGTGGGAGTGGGGGCTCTGGGAGGACTCCCCGGCAGGGACCCCCCCAGGCCCCGCTTCCCCCTGGGGCTCCCTTCCGAGATCAGCCGTGACTCGGCCTCGGCCACGGACAGGAGGCCGCTGCCGCCTCAGGAGGCCGGATGTCCCACCCCAGGACAGCGACGGCCAGCCAGAGGCCCTGGGGAGCTCAGAGGCAACCACGTGGCCGCTTGGCACAGAGGACAGCCGGCCTACGGCGGCCCCGGGCCCTCTGCTGCGCCTCACGGACACGGAGCTGAGGGGCAGAGCTGAACGGAGGGGCAGCCACCATCCCGGGCCCCCCACGGAGTCAGGGGCTGCAAGCTTCCCTGGGGCTGGTCACCGCGGCTCCGCAGGAAGACTGTCTCCAGGGACAAGATAGCCACCCCCCGCCCACCCGCACGGCCCTGAAACTTCATGGGGCAACAGGTAGCAGGGGCTGGGGGCTGGCGGCCTCGGGGGGCTGGTCTGATGCTGATGTGAGTGAACCGGGGCTGAGCCACCTTCTGTCACCTGCCCCACCCTAGTCTGCAGAGGGGGGCTCGTGGGGCCCACCTATGCAGTTTAGAGAGCATGCTGGGGCATGAGGGACGGTGTCCCGGGGTCTCCTGGGACCCACCGTTGGGTGCAGCTGAGTGCACACGGGTGCACACGTGGGCTGTGCCCTCCGTGGGAGTAAACACACACGTGCACCCGCTACCAACCACACTCACACTCACGCAGGCACATATGTGCAGACACACACGCACACACCTGCGCAAACACACACACACACGCACTCGGGCGCACGGATGCACGCACACAGCTACGCACAGGCCCGTGCAGGTCTGGCCCCTCCTCCACCCCAGACCTTGCAACCAGGGCCCCTCCACCCCAGACGTTGCAACCAGGGCCCCGGGCCAGGCCCAGACAACACCGGGTGGAACATGACCCGAGGGTGCAAGTGAAGGCCCCCCCCCCCCGCCCCGCCCACCCCGCCCCGCGGGCACCGCCCACCTCGTCATTAGGCCGCCTTCACCCGATGTCCCGGTGAGGATGTGCCCCGTGGGAGGAACTCCACCCTCTCAAACATCCAAGGGACAGGGCGCTGGGGCTGCCGGGGCGCCCGCGGGCCTGGTGCCCAGCCTGTCCCTGGGCCAGCTGTCGGCGGCCTCAGGGCCCGAGAAGGTTCTCGCGTTCCCTCCCGGCGGGCAGCAGCTCCGATCCGTCCGCCCCGCGGTCCCGGACCGGGAGTGTCCTGGAGCCCCAGCCCTCCCGCCCTCTGTGGGCGCGGGCCTCACCTCTGGCTGGCGCTCAGGACGTCCAGGATGTTGGAGAAGAGGTGATGACGCTCCATCTGGGTCATCGTTGCCTGCAGCTCCCCGGACTGCAGGAACTCGGCCACCAGGATGCCCAGGCTGTGCTGGTACGAGAACTCCGACGTGAGGATCTCAAAGATGGCCTGGCGGGGAGGACAGCGGCTGCTGGGGCCACCCTGCGCCTCGGGGGTGCGGTCAGGGTGCGGGCCGGGCCGGACCCGGGGCAAGGCTGGGAGCGTGGCCGTGGGGACGAGAGCCCGACACCTGGGTACGTGCTCTGGCTCAGCGGCTACGAGCCGTGATGCTGGCGAGGACTCGCACCCGCGTCCGAGAAGGGGCGACGGCAGGCCCCGTCACCCCGCCAAGGGCATCAGCCATCGTCCCAGTGCCCGGCCCAGGAGGTGTCCCCACGACCACCGTCCCCTGTGCGTTGTGTGACCCACGCCAAGTCTTGGGCACAGGACTGGACGCCCCCCCCCCCCCCCCCCCGCCCCCAGCCCCCTTACCTCCTGCCTCTTGCGCTCCTCAGCAGGCAGCCTGTCCAGGATGCCGGACTCCACCACCTGAGGGGGGCACAGGCCTGGGGGTCACGGGGTGCTCATCCCGGAAGCCCATCCTCCCTTCCAGAGAGCCCCGGGGCGGCTGAGGAACGAGACAGGCATCTGGCCGACAGACACCCGAGGGTGGGGAGCGTGTCCCGGGGGCGGAGAGGCCCAAAGCCACCCAGGAGAGCTGAGCGGCGAGCCACGGCCATGACTCAGACACACCTGGCCCAGGTGGGCGTGCGTCCTGCCCGGGAGGTAGGGGAGGCGTTCCAGCCCTCCACCCCTGCAGGCCCAGCAGCCCTTGGCTTCCCTGACTCGCGTGCTGCCCATTCGGCCACAGCGTGTCCGCGGTGGCCCTGCAGAGCCGGCCAGGCCGCCCCACGGCCCAGGGGCACCCCCCTGCAGGACCCAGGGCCACCTGATCCTTGCCCTCCTCCCCTCTGGGCTGGCCAGAGGCCGTCACCAGCGCCTGGGCCGGGAGTTGGGGGGCCGGGTAACCCCCTGCCTCCTCGTCCAGCCCAGAGGCTTGGCTGAGATCCCCCGAGCTCGGCCAGGAACAGAATCTGCCGGCATTTTGAGGGTGCGGGGTCCTGGACCATCTATGCCAGGAGACCACCCACGCACCCAGGCTGCATGCAGCTCTGTCCCTGGGCCCTCAGGGGACGGGTCACCAGCGCTTGCCCTCCTGGGGTAGTGGCAGGCACCTCCCCACACACACCTGCTCAGAGCACCAGGGCCTCTGTCCCAGCCGAGCTCTCCCCGGAGACCCCCACAGCCCTAGGGCAGGGCCCTCGCCCTTCCCCTGCCATCTCCCCCCTTGGACCCTCCTGCCACTTTCCCGGGCCTCAGAGGGGGGTCCTTCTGCCCACAGCTCCGCAGGCCACTCTGAGTCGGGCGAGGGCCAGGGGCTCACCTGTGGGGGGCTCGTCACACATGCGCTGATGCCACGGGCCCCTAGCTGCTCTCCTTCCCTCGGGACCAAACCCAAAGTGCCCTTGGAGCAGGGCGGCTCTGAGGGTGCCAGGAAGGGGGACCCCCTGCAAGCTGGGCATAGGAGGGTACTTCTGGAAGCCTCCTCCCCTCACTGGGAGGAGGACCCCGACCGGCCTTGAGGGGCCAATCGCCTGTGGGCTCGGACACAGAGCATCACCCCACCGTCCTGGCCTCACCTCCGGGAGCTGGCTCCAGGTGATCTGCGCCGGCCGGTAGCTCTTGACCACGATGGGGGCGTCCGCCTTCCCGGTTCCGTCGGGGCTGGACGGCTCGTCGAGCAGGTCGTCGTCAGACTCGTGGCTGGTGTTGAGGCCCCGCTCCCGGATCTCCTGGTAGAACCTGGGGTCTGGGGATGGGGGGGTGTGTCACCGGCAGGCCTGGGGGCTCTGAGCGGGTTCCCCCCGGGAATCTGCGGGCTGAGTCCTCCCCGGGAGACCCCGAGGGCATCAGGCGGTGCAGGGCCCCCCACAGCAGGCTCCCCTCAGGCTGGCTGGCTCCCATGGCTGTGCCCGGCCGAGCCCAGGACAGGGCTGGTGTCCCCATGCAGAATGTGGCACCTTCAGACCAGGGCCGAGCTGACCAATCAGAGCCGTGGGGGCCGCCCTCGGTGGGGGCTGCTCCCAGGCTGGGCCGAGAGCAGTGGACGCCTGTTCCCGAGTCCTCTGACCCGAGGTGCGGTCTCCTGCTCTCCCACTCTGCAGCCATCACCACCCGCCCCTGCCCCCCGGGGGCCAGCTGGTGCCTGGCTCAGGGCCACCAACCCTAACCCTTCTCTTCCTGTCCTGGCTCTGAGACCGGGCACCACCGCTCCTCTCCCTGGGGCAGGAGGAGGCCCGGATCCTGACGCCTCCCCACCCCCAGGCCTGTGGCTGTCCACACAGGGGGGCCCCCTCCTGGCTGAGCCCCTGCACCCTAAGAACCCTGCCCCCTCACAGCCACTGGGTGCTGCATCCTGGCGGGCGGGCCCCTCCCTCTCCCCTCCCTCTCCCCTCCCTCTCCCCCGTGGGGTCCCGTTGGCATCACCCCTCAGCAGGCCAAATGCACTGCTCTGGGCCCTCCTGAGCCCCCAACACCGGGCTCCCTGTGTCCCGTGGGCAGTATACACAGCATGGGTGTCTACACCCTGGGGCCAGCACCCCTGGCTGCACCGGTGCAGACGGGCCTGGCACACACATGCACGCTGGACAAACGTCTCCTGGGGTGAGTGTGGGCGCTCTGTCCATCCCCTGCCCCTGGAACAGCACAGAAGAGCCCGAGGGAACTTTCCAGACACGTCAGAACTACACGATGAGACAAGCCACCAGGACCTCCAGCCCCCAGAGAAATCCCAGTCGGCCCGTTCTCCCTGCGCCGCACCGGCCTGCCCTGCCCCCCAGCAGCCCCGGCGAGACCAGCCTCAGCTGCGCCCGGCCTGGCCCATACTGGCCTCTTGAGGTCACGTCCCCTTGCCACACTCACCATCCTTGAAGGAGCCCTTGTGTGCACGTTTCCGCCCCAGTGTCCTCTGTGCAAACAAGAGACCCGGAAACAGTGGCCGTCAGTGGGGAGGAGGGGCAGGTGTGAGTCCACAGCAAGGCCACCCTGAGGGCCCGGAGATCTCAAAGCACCACATGTGAAGGCATGCTCAACAGGAGGGGGCCCCTGCTGGGCACGTGGAAGGTGCTCGATAGACGTCAGCTCCACAAGGAATGCACGGCCAACAAGCAGAGGCTAGGGCAGGTAGGGCAGGGTGACTGAGAGCTAGGCAGATCCAGGAGGGCTGCCTGGAAGAGGAAGGCAGGCCTGAACTGATCAAGAGCGGTGCTCAGGACAGCAGGGTGTTCCGACTGGGTCTAGAGAGAAGCCCAAGCAAGGACGGACGGGTGTGGTTGGAGGGGGCTCAGAAGGTCCAGGGTGGGAGCCGGGGCCACACCGGGGGAAGCAGAAAGGGCAGGGACTGGCAGGTTAGTGTCGAGCTCCCAGCACAGGCTTGGGGTCCCAGCAGCTGCTGGCAGGACTGCAGGGGCAGGTGGGGGCGGGCAGGGTCTTCAGGCACCCCCGGCCCCGGCAGCTGGCCGCACAGAGCCTACCCTCTTGGCCGGGACACGGTTTTTCCCGACCTCGGAGCTATGCAGGTTCCGGGAAAGGGAGAGGTTTCTTCAACAAGTTGGGGCCTGAAACTCCCCTTGTGGGTCTGGAATGTGTGGCGCTCCCCCCACACTGGGCCCTGCTCCCCCACCCCGGGCCCCGTGCCCCGCTCCCAGCACCCCTACCCCTCCTGCCTCTGGGTCTGGGCACCTACCCAGCGTTCACCCTCTGCTTTCTGCCTCCGGACCACCTCTGTGCCCCTGCTCGGAGTTCCTGGGGAGCCCCTCCTCCGTGCTCTGCTGGCCCCCCAGGTTTCCCCAGCCCAGACCGGAGCACCCTGGTGCACGCCTGCCCCCTCCCTGCCCTAGGACCTCGCTGGGGGCCACCTATAGGGGTGCCCTCGGCACCCCGGCTCCAGCTGTGCAGGAAGTCAGGAAACGTCTGATGCGAGGGAGTGAGGTGGCAGCTGGACGGGCCCTGGGTGGCTGCAGTGTGCCTAGGTCCTGAGGCAGCTTCTGGGGCCCGGGCATCTCAGGGAGGCCTGGCAGGAGCCGCGCCCCACCTCCAAGGCCACGGGCATCTGAGGACTGCAGCCAAGGTGGTCCCCGGGGGTCCCCTCTGCACGTACTCTGACGGGTGGGCTTGGCTTCTCCTCCGCCCGCGGCCACGGCTCCTGGTCCCGGTGACAGCCCCCGGAGAGGCGGCCACCGGAACATCAACTCTGGGCACGGGGGCCCCTTCCCACCAGCCCTGTGCCCGGCCCGTTCTCTCGAGAGCACCGAGGTAAGAGCGGCTGTCGGGCGGGGCGGGGAGGGCGTGCGCGCAGAGAGGGCGTCACGCGTCTCCTGAGTCCCCAACCTGGGGGGCCCCTCGGGCAGACCCACCGAAGCCAGGTGCTGCTGTGAGGTCAGCACTGAAACTCGTCCTTCAGACAGGCCGGCTCCCCTCGGGGCTCACAGAGAGAGGCTGCCTTCGGGACGCTCTGTTCCTCGCTGCAGCTGAGAGCGGGGACCCCCGAGCCCGGGGTCCCACGGAAACCCCCCGACCTCGCCGAGCCTCGACTGCCTCATCTATAAAGCAGGCACACTCACACTCCGCTCGCAGCCTGCCCATCAGACCGAACCGGATACACGTCAGGACCCTGCGCGAAGTAGGTGCTCACTGAATGGCAGCCGCATGAGACAGGTGACGGTGGCGGTGACAGCGAGGGTGACAGTGAGCCTCCGTCTGTGCCTACAAGCTCCCGAGGCCCCTTGCAGCACGGCCCCCGCCCCGAAGTCCAGGCGGCACGGCCCCCTACCTTATTCTTGGCCGGGCACCGAGCGGGAGGCTGGCTGGGCTCCTCCGCCAGGGCCTGGAGCTTGGGGCTGAGCTGGAGGGGGCCCCTCTCCCCGCCCGGCGCCTCCAGGCCCTTCATGGCCGCCCGGTAGGATCGGTTCCGTAGGTTCCGTCTCAGCGCCCCCCCGGGGCCCACGTCCACGTCCATGTCGTCCAGGGAGAAGCTGGGGGCTGACAGGAGCCGGGGGTCCCGCCGGGCGGCCTCCTTGCTGAGCACGGCCGCCCCGAAGCTCTGGTGGCGGGCCGGGGTCTTGGCCTTGCTCGACACGGCCAGGCTTCTGGGGATCAGCTGCTGAGTGCCCATCTTGAGGGCCGCGGGGCTCTGCGTGCTCAGGACGACAGCCCGTGGCTCCTCGTCCTTAGGGGACACAGCGGGGGGCACCGAGGTATCGAGCTGGAAGCCTTCGCTGTCCCTGAGCTGCAGGGCGCCCCGCACCATCGGGAGCCCGGACGCCGGGTTCCCCCTGGCATCGAGCCGCAGCTCGGAGTGGAAGCGGTATTCCAGCAGCTTCTCTTCCAGGGAGCTGTCCGAGTGTCGCTGGGACATGCTGAGTGGCCACGGTGTCCTGGGGCGAGAGGGCAAAGGTGAGGGCAGGCGGACACGCACACCCTGCAGCCCTCCTGCCCGCGGGCCCCGCCCACCGCCTCTCAGCGCCCGCCCGGCCAGGGACCCCGCTCGGGATGCAGGGCCCGGAGGCCGGGAGGGGGGTGTGCGGGGGGCGGGAGGCTCAGGCCTGCCGGGACCCAGCTGCTGGGACCGGGGCGGAGGACAGGCGTGCCCCCCACCCCGTGCTTCCTCTGGTGGGTGCCCACGCTGAGGACGGACCCCCAGGCCGGGGGGTGCAAGCGTGCGGCAATGAGGGGCGCGTGGCCCCGGGGCCCTGCCGGCCCGAGCCGGGTCGGACACTGGGCATCTCGGCACCACCTCCTCCTGGTCACCGTGAGCACCGCGAACGAAGCTGTCTGTGGGGCTCCCGGGACCCCGGCCTCCACCGCACCCCCACGTTCCAGAGCACGCAGGGCCAGGCTCCGCCGTGCTGGGGGAGGTCATGTCAGCTCCCTCACTCGCGGGACACGCCGGCCGTCTGCGTTCTCGGTTTGCAAACGAAGACACGAGGCCCTGAGAAGCCCAGGAGCCCCCGGGGTGTGGGACGGGACGCGTGGGAAACTGGGGGCTGACCCCCGGCCTGTGTGATTCCAGACCCTCTCTCTTCACCGCCCCGCGTGGTGACTCCCGCGTGGCCGGCTGTCTAGGCGGCCTTTCTGCGTGTGCAGTGACACGCCCGGACTTTCCCGCATTCACGGACTCTGAGCAGGGCCGACCGTCCCCGTCTCAAAAGCCCACTGGGCACAGTCCCTCTATGCCTGGATGCAGAGGGGGGAGGGGGGCGTCTGCAGACACCCGGGGCCCACAGCCCCCGCTCAGTCTCCCTGCATCCCGTGGATGCCCGTCCCTCCGGGGACCCCGAGCGCCTCACACGTGCAAAGCCCCGCCGACCGGCCTGGGGCCGGCTCTTCAGCTCGGTCTGGCTCGTGCCGGGCCGAGGGCGCATGGCCCTGCGGTGTGGACGGGGCCGCCGCTGCCTTTCCACTGTGGGCGGGGCAGGGCCCACACAGGCCTCCCGGCCACCGGCTTCCAGCCAGCGACCGTCACATCCCTCGGCTCTTTTCTGTGCCTCCCGCTCAAGATTGGCAACGTGGGCAGAATGGTGACAAAGCCTCGGGAGCAAGGCTCCCGCTCGCGGGAGTCAAGTGCTGTCGCAGCCCAGCCCTGGGCTGCAGGGCTGCGATGGAGCGACGCCCCAGCCGCCGGGCGGAGCCAGGGCCACAGTCAGGGGCGGGAGGACCTTGGAGGCCCGCGGGAGACGCACTCCTTTGCGCCTCCTCCTTTCAACGTCAATGCAAGCAAACGGAGCCGCCACTCCTGTGCTTCCTGTAGACACAGGGCTTGTGCACACGAGGCCGGAAGCCCATTTTTCAGGCGGAAAAATCAAGTCTCCGAATCTGCAGCCCAGGTGGCTGAGACTCCGCGCACAGCTCCTGCCCAGCATCCTTTGCCACGTGCCCTGCCGATCTGGGAAGGAACGGAGACGCAGTTTATCCGACAGCTCCGTGGGAGCGAGGCGGTCACCTGCCCTCTCCTGCCCCGGGGGGGCGGAGGGGGACACGCAGCCAGAGGTGCCCGGGCCTGCGCCAGGCCTCCCGGGCCTCTGGAGTCGACGGTTCCCTGGACCCCAGGGACACCCCTGCCATCCGTCCCAGGACACGCCAGGCAGGTCCCAGCCCGAGCCTACCTCCCACACTCCCCGCCCAACCCTGCATCGGAAGTTCCCGGGCCAGCCTCGGCTCCAGAACCCCTCCCTGAGGGGCAGCCAGGCCCCAGAGGGCCCTAAGCCACAGCCACCGGCCGGGGTGACAGCAGCAGCCGGGAGCCTGGCTGCCTGTGCTCCGACCCCCAGCACACAGGGTCTCAGCTAAAGCCATCCCAGACAGGCGAGTGTGGCTGCCTGAGGAGCCCTGGCCGCCCCCACCCCGGGAGGACTGCCCACACATTCCTGGGGACATTCTGAGTCCCAGGCAGCCAGCGGCGGGCGGTCCCCCACCCTGGCTCACCCACCCCCACGTAAACTTTGCATTCACCCAGGCCTGGCTGAGAAAGGGGTTTCTGGTAGACTTTGACCTCCATGCAGGCCAAGCAAAGTGCCCCCGAGTGGGGAGCCTGAAGGCTCGGTCAGTCCTCTTAGTCTGGGAGGCGTTGACCGTGGGGGCATTTCACCTCGTCGCCCTGAAAACCAGCACTGTGACTGTGCCTTCCACCTGCCCCATCCCCACCTCAGGCCCTAGGCCTGGGTCTTCTGGGCCCAGACCCTGGACCCGGACCCTGGACCCCAGACCCCGGACACAGCCAGTAGCAGGGCTGCTCCCAGCAGGGGGCAAAGTCTACTCTGGGGACAGGAGGTGCCCCAGCAGGAACCTGTCGGGTGAGCCACTGCGGGGTGTGACCTCCGTTCTCAGTAAGGTGGCCACACCCACAGGCCTGGAGTGCCACCCGAGAGGGGACCAAGGCCCGAAGAGGAGTGGGTGCCATCCCAGGGCTCTGCTGGACCTCCAGGACCGGGGCCGGCTGCAGCCAGCTGTCGGGGGGGGGGGGGTTGTGCAGCTGACATGGGCACACTCTGACCTCCTCCTTCTAACCTCAGGGTTCTCACAACTCCCCGGGCACAGGTCCAAAAGTCACACGGCACCGAGAGGCCTACCGTGAAAGACAGGTGTCCCCTCCTCCACTGCCCTGTCCCCCACAGGCCACCTCTCCGGGCTCTACAGCTTTTCCTCGATGTCTGCTATTCTGAGATCTCCTGATCGCACAGGCCAGCCTCTCCCTGCCGTGTGGACGGGATTCCAGCCCGGTACGCAGGACCCGTGGGTGTCTGTGTTAGTACAGCCGGCTGGGCCGAGCAGGACGCCAGCGCCCGGCCTCCCCTTGTTAATAATTCCCTCTTGTTGACCGGCGGCTGTCCTCCTGTTAACTCCCCATGCGTTCCCGTGTCCCTGCCTCGCGTGTTTGGACCACACACTCCGTGCGATCAGGGCATCAGCCCTGGTTCTCCCAGAGACCCTGGCCTCTCTCCCCGGCGCTCCCTTCCCTGCCCTCAGATCCCATCCTGGAACGGTCCTGGAGCTCCCCACCTTCCTGAGGCTACGAGGTAGCCTCACGGGAAGCAGATCTTTGTCCCTGGGGCTGGTAACCTGCTGAGCTCAGAGTCCCGTGGGAGATTATTTTCTTCCAGAATCCGGAGGCCTCCTTTCTTGTCCGGTGCTCTGCTCCTGGGAAAACACCAGACACGCTCCGACGCTGGCTCCCTGGACGATCACAGCCTGGGGCGTCCCCTGCCCTGTGGAGGTGTGGCTCCCACTTTCTGGGGGGGGGGGTGACAGGGAGCACCAGCACTCGTGGGGAAAGGTCCACACGCACTCCCTGAGCCACAGACTTGTGCCTCCTTCCAGCCCCTTCCTCGGGCCTCGCAGGTCTGGGCGCATCCTGGGGATCTCTCGTGCAAACTTTCCCCCGCCTGTTTTCTCCAGCCCCTCTTTCCGGGACGGCCCGGATCCCGCACTCCAACCTCTGGCATTGTCTCCACACTGCGGCCTCTTCTGTCCTGGGTTTTCATTCTCTGCCCACGCCGTGGGAGATTCCAACCCTTCCAGAAACCAGCACGTCCTGCAAAGAGCTGTCCAGAGCGCCCTGTCCCCGCGGCGTGCTACGGCTTCTGTCGACGCTGAAAAGGTCGCTTGTGGTTCCTTTCTGCTCCCTGACCGTCCCTGTATGGGCCTCTGTCGCCAGCTCGAAGGCAGCAGGCCCTCCCGGTCCCTCTTGGCTGTCTGCTTCGACTTTAGCAGGGAAGACGGCGCCACGCAGGGAGCGTTGCTGCCCCCCATGCTCCTTGGGGACCCCCGCCCCCCGCGTCCCCACCCGCCGCCTCTCCTCTGGCTGGTCGGCTCTGCAGAGCGGCTCTCCCTGGGTCCTCACCGGCTGCCGGCCTTGGCCTGGTGTCCGGGGGCCAGTGCAAGGGAGGGGCCGAGGGCACGGACTCGGGCAAATGCCAGCCACACTGTCCAGGCAACGGAGCTCCCGAGAGGGAGGCCAGCTGCCCTGAGGCGACCATGGGGTCACAGGGGCGGGTCTGCTCCCCAGCACAGCTCCTCCAGAGACACCCGGGGCCCTGAGGGCTGCGTGCTGCGTGTCGGTCTTCCTGAGGGGTGTGGGTCCTTCAGGCCCAGGGATGATTTCGGTTCACATCTGCACACACGGCTGGGCTCCATGGTGAGAAGCGAGCTCTTGGCTGTGGTGGTGCAAGCTCCGTCCTGCTGCCCTCGCCCCGGTGCCGCATCCTCCCGGGGGGCCCTGGGGTCTGTGACCAGAACCACCCACACGGGTACTTAGCTTTGAGCCGGCAGAAGCCACCAGGGTGCATCGCGGGGGCTTCCACACCCATCCACGCCACCTTTTAGGTGACTTTCAGGGGACTTCCTGCTGTCTCCGCACCGGGTGGGCGGGGGAGGGTGGTGACCTGTTGAGTCCTTGGAATCCATGGCATTTAACTCTCCTTTTCCACTCCGCAGCCGGCCCGGTGTCCAAGGCACAGGTGCAGGGACAGGTGAGGGGCACCTGAGACTTGGGAGGGAGGAGGGGCAGCAGGCGGGGTCAGGGAGGACCACGTGGCTGGGTCAGCGGGGCCTCAGCGGCACTTGGTGCCGGGGGTCCTTGCAGCCCGGTGCCCGGCTCCTGCGTTCTTCTCACCAGACGGGCTCCCTGGACTCCGTGGGCTCAGCGCCCGCCCTCCCGCTGCCTGACAGAGGAGATCAGTCCGCCTGGCCCTGTGGCCCTGTCCACAGCTGCTCCCACAGCCACTGGGACCACTCCGTCCGTGGGGCCTCTCTGTCCCTTCTGCCCTGCCTCCAGGTCCGGCTGACCCCACCCTGCCCGGTGGGGCCCGGCCTCCCGAGCACCAGACCCTGGTCTTTGCTCAGGCTGACTCGGGCCACGCTGATGGTCTTGTACTTGGGTAATTCTGCAGGGCCGAGCTCAACCGTCAGAGTCACACGGAATCTGGGGGCAGGATTTGGCCGTGTAAGTCGCAGAGCACACAGCAGACGGTTCCATTTGCCAGGTGGCCAGGGGTGGTTCAGGGACTGCGGTGGCCTTGCCCCCCCCTCCCCCCCAGGGACATCTGGCCACATCCGGAGCCAGTTTTAGAGGTCACGAGGTCACGGCCGGGCCTGACTTGCTGCCCCGCCTGTGTGGGCGGAGACCATGCCTGCGGGTCAACACCCTGCAGGGGGACCTGTCCGGGGCAAATGTCCGCAGTGCCTAGCTTAGCTGACTCCACCCCTTCACGGTGGGGGTCAGGGAAACCCAGCCCCGCAGAGGCCCCCTCCCTTTCTGGTGGGGCCCGGGAGACCCACTGGCCATGCCCAGCCTGGCACCCGGCCTGGCAGCAGGGAGGGGCCGTGCTGGGCCCGCCCCACGCAGAAGCCTCCCGCTGCCTCTTGCTATGAGGCTTCCAGGCTCGGGCAGCGGTCACAGAGACCACCTTCCCGGCTCAGTCTGCGACGTCCACGCCCCCTGGCTCCTGTGTCTGGGTCCGGACGTCCCATAAACCTGGCTCCGGGCCCAGACTCAGCTGACACGCATGCCATTTCCCCAAAGAAGCCTCTGGATGGGAAATCAGAGCCCCGACTCCGACGGGAGCTTGGACAGGTGACCAGCAGGTGTCTTCCAAATGCTTTCTCCCCGGCAGTGTCTGCAGTCCCTCCCCCATCTTCCGGAAGGTGGGTGTGTTCCCTCGCTGACAGGTGAGGGAACCTGGGGGGTGGGGGGGGGGGTCAGGCTGCCTGTCACCAGAGAGCCGGATGAGGAGCCAGACCTGTGCTGACCTAGATGACCGTCCTGCGGGCCCCGCAGACGGGCAGGGAGTCTCACCAGAAATAAAGACGCTCTTACAGACGGTCGGTCGCACGAGTACGGTCACTGCCACGGGCAAAAACGACCAGCAGCCGCGATCCGTCTGGAAACCGAAACTAAAATTCCGGGCCCCAGAGAGACGCAGGGTGAGTGGCTGTGCCCATCAGGTCACGCACACAGACTGCCCCTCAGGGACAGCACACGTGGGGGCCCCAGCAAGCCCCTCCACCCTTGTGCCTCATGTCCCCTGCTGGGGAACAGCACTTCCCGGGCGGGGGCGGAGATGACCCCGGGGACCAGAGCCCTCCCAGGCTTCTCCCCTAAAGGAGGCCCTCTGCTCGGCTCAGTCCCTCTCTCCAGGTGACATCTGTCCAAGGGACTTAAGACCTTACTTCTTCCCGAGGTCCGCACCTCCTGCCGTGCTCTCCCACCAGGCCTGGGGGAGCCGGGGGCAGCGCCTTTGATCTACGTGGGCAGAGGTCGCCCTGTTCTTGTGGCCGGCGGGCAACCCCAGAACAGCTCAGCGGCAACTGAGTCGGGGCCCTCTCTGTGGGTACCCTGACTACCCCCTTTTACAGATGAGGAAACCGAGGTCCAGAAGCCTCACGAAACTTGCCTTAGTTCATACGGAACCAGGGCCCCCGCCCCTAAGCACTCGGCCCCGGGGTGTCAGGGTGGACAGGGTCAGACGCCCTCCTGCTGGTCCCGGCCAGGTACCCGACAGGCGCCCCCCGAACCCCCACACCAGGAGGGGCAGATTGTTCAGCTCAAGGAGAGGGAGGAATCAGGCCTTCCCGGGCTTCGAGTCAGATGAAGACGTCCCCCCCATGCCGGGTGCTGGGCTGAGACCCACCCAAATCTCAAAGGGGGCTCTTGCCTCCCGGATGCAGAAGCCGAGGCTGGCGTCAGCAGTAAATGGGGCCCCCGGCGCTCCAGAAGCTGCTCCCATACCCCTCCCTCCTCCTCCCCTACCAGGTAAGAGTGAACAGCACCCCTGCCCCCCACCCGGGCCTGCCCACCACATCCACCGGGTGGGGGAGGCGGTGGATTTTGGTCTGTTGTGGGAGGATGTTCGTTTCGGGGGCTGCTGACTCTTGAGGCCAAAGAGGGTTTGGGCAGCAGATTGCCCGGAGTTTGGGGGAGGGTGGTTTTGTCCCCGCTCCTGACCTCCATTTCCAAAGGTTCTGGGGCTTCCTAAGGGTCTCCCGGCTCTGATGTCTAAACAGGAGACCCTGCGACAGAAGCGTCCCCCCGGGGCTCGAGGGGAGGCAGGGGGCGGGCAGCAGGACGCCGGAGGCCGCGCGGGGTGGGGTCCGGGGACCCGGGTCGGGCCGCGCCCGGGCTGCGGGCTCCGTCCCCCGGCGGAGGGAGGGCGCGGCCAAGTTTCGCCGACCGCGGGGCGCCGGCGGGAAAGGCGCCCCCGGGTTCCCGGGCCTCCCCGCCCCCACCTCGCTCACCCGTCCCCAGGCTCACCTGCGCCGCGTGCCGGGCGGAGGACGTGGCGGCCAGCGGGCGGCGACTCGGGCCGGTGTAGCCTCCGGGCTCCGCGCCCCGGCCCCGCGGCCGATCCGGGCCGCGCTCCGAGCGCCGCCGGTCCCTCCCAGGCCCCGCCCCCCGCTCCCTGCGCGGCCCCGGGGCCGGGGTGGGGGTGGGGGGAGGGGAGGCGCGGGCGGCCGCGCGCGCGCGCGCGCCCG
>NW_026057585.1:102681048-102705304 GCF_023721935.1 Panthera uncia
GGGTGGGCGCGCGCGCGCGGGCAGGGCGTGGGCCGGGCGGGAGCGGACGGCCGGGCGCGCCCGGGACACCTGGCCGGGCCACCTGCGTCACCGTCCCCACCTGGCCGGCCGGCGCTCACGTGACCCCGCGGCCGGGCCGCAGGTGTCCGCCCCCGGACCGCCCACCCCGCCCGCTGCGGCCCGGCCGGCGTCGCCCGCGGGCTTGGGGCGTGCGTGGCCGGGCAGTGACCCTGAGCGGGCTCCCGCCTTCCTTCCCGGCCTGGCTAGCCTGCCTCCTCCTCCAGGAAGCCCTCCTGGAAGCGGACCGGCGCAGAGGGGAACCTGATCTTCTCAAGGCAGGAAAGGCGCCACCTTCTGGATTCTTTCAAAAGTGCGGCCGGAGGGCGGCCCAGCACCGCACAAAACACTCTTCGCGGTTGTTGATGTGAGACGTTGGGGTCCGGGAGCCCATGGTGGAGAAGGAATACTTGAGGGGTGCCTGGCTGGCCCAGCGGGGAGAGCGTGTGACCCTGGGGTGGTGAGTCCGAGCCCCGGGTTGGGTGTAGGGATTACTTAAATACAGTTTCAAAAACTTAAAAGAAAAAAAATTCTTTTGATGTTTTTGGTGCAAAAACAGGCAGTGTTATTAAAACACGGGGACAGGAGCCGTGGGCAGAAAGAGCTGTCCTGGGGCTGTGAGAAGTGACTGGTTACATACTTTCAGGTTGGGAGGGGGTTAGGGACTGGGAAAGCCTCTAAGGACTTTGGAAGCAAGGTGTCCACGACCTTGAGGGGCCAGCTGCTGTTAGGATAAGGCCATTTACTCCTGTCTAGTAAAACCTTAGTCATGAGACCCTTTAGATGTCTGTCAGTGGGTCACGTGCTTGGAGGCTGGTGGCCAACATGTATCTTGGCGGGATAAAGGAAGGGATTTTTACAGGATCCTGGAGGTCAGGCTAATGTCAAGCCAAGGTTGCCCTTTGCCTTTAGCACCTTGACATCGAGGCAGCTGAGCTCCTCGGGGAAGGTCGCTCTGCCTGTCTCAGGTACTTGTCAGTGGGCTGCAAAGGGACTTTAACCTTTTCTGTATTTCTTTCGCCTTTGTTTCCCACACCAGTGGTTTTCATCACCCCCATTTTACAGGTAGGGCCACTGAGGCTTGGGAAGGAAGGTGCTTGCTAGCCTGTGCAAGGTCAAGCCCAGCCGGCAAGCCTGGCCTTTCCGGGTCTTGTCCACAGTGGGTCCCCCGGGCGGAGGCTGCCACAGAGGCTAATTTCAGGAATCAGGATCTTTAGTCCTGCCGGAGGCGCCAGGGGCTGGGAGAGGTGACCTGTCGTTCCGCCAGGCCGGGGCGGAATGTCCTTTGTCACCCAGCCTCCCCAACCCCCAGCCCCACACCAACCCAGGGTGTGGCAACGGCAGAGTGCTCCCGGTTCGCCCCTGCTCGGGAACCGCCCGTGCCCATCCAGCAGGGGCAGCGGCCTCCACTTCCCCGTGAAGCCCACCCCTCTTGTTCGCACTCTGCCTGTGCAGCCCCCCTCCCCGCACCTTTCCAGGGGGAAAGCCCGCGTGACTCTTTCCCAGGCTCCCCATCCTGCGGGAGGCCCAGCCCTGCTCAGGAGAGCTGGAGCCCTCTCCGTGGGAGAGACATCCTCTTGCCCCACTGAGCCGGTGACAGGCCGCCTGCCGAAACCTCAGGAGCCTTTGTGTGTTTGTGCCTAGTCACGGGGTCTGCCTCTCGTCCCTGCTCTGTTCCTCCTGCAGCTGGTGTCCCAGAAAGAGAAGGCTCGTGGAGGACCGCCGCGGCGCCCTTGGAAGCCCCTGGCGCGAGGGGCGTGTTCGTTATGGCAGCACGTCCTGGTGAGCCCTGACCGTGCCACCTCCCTTCTTCCTGATGTCACAGCCCTTCATCTGGGGCCAGCCCAGGGTTCATCTGTAGCAAGACGCCTTCTCCTTCCTGCTTTCCTTCTCCTTTCGCTTGGAGGTATTTATTGAGCGCCTACTGTGTGCTGACCGTTGGGCTCAGCATCAGAGATACAGCTCTGAGCAAATCGGATTTGGTCTCTGTCCTGAAGGTCCTGACTGCGCCTTGTGCAGGGGGGAGGCGGGGGGGGGGGGGCAGCACCACCGTACTGCCCCTGAAAAGGGCTAGGAGACCTGAGACCCGGCGGATGAGCCGGAGTTAGCTGGATGAAAGGGGACGGAGGAGTGTCAGGCAGGGTCGCAGCACGTGCGGAGGCTCTGAGGTGGGAGGGCGTGCGGTCCGAATGACAGCCTGAAGGGCCGTGGGGCTGGGGTAGAAGGAGCAGGATGGGGGTAGGACGGGGGAGACTGGCGTGGCCTTGCCACCTGGGCGTGCGGTCTATTGTTTCTCCTCAGGGCAGCAAGGAGCCGCTCGGGTGGGAGCAACGGGCCGAAATGATCAGATCTGATGGAAAGACCCCTCAGGCAGCAGAGGAGAGGGCAGGGAGGACGGCTGAAGCAGACACCCTGAGCCCCAACCCAGACCAAGGAAGCTGATGTCTTGCCTCTGCTGGAATGCTGTCAGGGCGGGGAGCTCACCCCCTCCCAATACAGATCGTTGCATTGTCTGCCTTCATCACATTTTTTAGACGTTCCTGGCGTGACGTAGTATCCAGATTTTTCATCATCCTGGCGTGTTCCCCCAAGACACTTCAAAATGTGCCAAAATCCTTCTCAAAATGTGGTCTTCGGAACAGAACCCGGTACCATGCCAGTATAAGAAAACGGGGAAAGACTCACCTCCTCTTTTCTGGATATGATACCTCTGTTAATACAGCCTCTTCCTGCTGCAGCCCTTACATGTATCCATCCCACAGCACAGAGCCCGAGGCCCTATATGCAGCAGGGGCTCAGCCAGTGCCTGGTGACTCACTGATGTGATCTGAGGTCCCAGGACTCAGCCCCAGAGATGGCGAGTGCCAGCCTCCTTCTGACCTGTCTCCAGGTTCCCTTTTCCGGAAAGGCCCATTGCTAAATTTCCATTTGAACGCACTGGGACGTGCATTTGGGTGAATTTTCAGACCACCTTGGTGTCTGTGCTGACCCCAGGCCTTGGTGCGGTGGGCAAGGTGCAGGGGCGTGTCAGCCCGCAGGGCACAGTCTAGCCCGGGGGCATAGGCCCGCCCTCCCCTGGCAGCTCCCTCTCCAGGGCTGGGTGAGGGGGTGCCACAGCCTCACAGGGCCGACTTGGCCTTTTCTTGGGTGTCGTGGTTTGAAGGGTCCCGCCCAGCACACCTGTGGCCGGCCCGATGCTTGCCCGGCGTCGTGTCTCCCGTCCCCTGCCACGGGGTGTAGGTGCCACCTGTGGGACCCAGGTTGACCACGGGAAGGTGCCCAATGGGGCCGCCAGTGCCATCTGTGTGTGTTTTGGGTAGGGGGTGCCGATGGCTGACCCCTGTGGGTGGACAGTTTCTGGGCAGCGCCCTGGGAAAGGTGGGGCGCTGCTGCCCTCCAGAGGCCATCTTGGGTACTGCACCCACAGGCCCAGCCCGTAGGAAGGGGAGCTGGTGGTCCTTGGGCCTTGGGGGGAGGGGGGGGGGAGACGAGGGCCCGCGGGTGCCTGACCCCCACTCAGTGCTTTCCTATAAAACGCATCTTCAGAACTCTGCTTGGTCATTGCAGGGTTAATCCCCACCCCAGCCCTTCCTGCCCAGTACCTACTTGGCCCCACCAGCACCCCGAATCTGGCTCTGTCCCCAAACTGGGGGGCTCTGGGGGGCATCTCCTTGTCTCCAGCTGGCTCAGTGTGTGGTTGGGGCCAGGTGACCCGGAGCGAGTGGCTTGCCTTCCCCGGGCCCCTGCTGTCTCAGTCGCAAGCTGGGGGTTAATGATGATCGTCTAAGTAGTGTAGACCTTGTTCTCAGGTGGGGCCTGGAAGGGAGCGGCTCCGGGGTCATAAGTGGGGGGAGAAGGACCCCAGGGCTGCCCGCAGGGGTGAGTCTCTGCAACTCTCTGCGCCCTGTGGCTGAGACCACGAGTGCCGGGGACCAGGGGACACAGTGGCCGGGGACACAGTGGCCCTCCTTCCCCGCTTCGGGCCTCCGGGCTGGCCCCGCCCCTGGCTGACAGATGAAGGCTGCTTATCTCATGAAACCCCACGAGGCCCTCTGCAGGGCCCCCCAACGTCAAAAATAAGGACCCCAGTGTTTGCTCCCCGAAGCTCGGGGCTTTTGCACATGCCACGGTTTCTGCCTGGGATCCTCTTCCTCGGCAGTCTTCACGGAGCCGTCCCCCGATCCTACACACCTTTGCCTCAAGCACACCTTCTCAACCAGGCCTTTGCTCACCACCCCACAGAGGAAGGAAGGCGCTCCTCACCAAACTCATTACTCCCGGTTCCTTGAGGTGGGTTGACTCGAGTCCCTCCCAAAATACGTTAAAATCCTAATCCCAGTATCTGTGGCGTGCCCTTATTTGGAAATACGATTTTGCAGATGTAAGTAAGACAACGTCAGAGTAGAACAGGCCGGGCCCTAAATCCAGTGCTCAGTGTCCTCATACAAAGGGGGACATTTAGACACAGAATAGAGAAGGCCAAGGGACGACAGAGGCAAGGGCTGGAGTGACGTGGTCACAGGCCGAGGGACACGAGGATGGCTGGCAGCACCAGAGGCTGGAAGAGACGAGAAGGACCCTGCCCTGGAGCCCCCGGAGGGCAGGCGTTCAGACCTCCAGCCTCCAGACGTGACAGGACCCGCTTCTGTGGCTTAGAGCAGCCCAGGGAGCAGATTCAGGCAGCTGTCTCCCTGTCTCCTCTGCCCTCCGGTGAGTCCTCTGCTTTGCTCATCTGTTTCCCGGTGTCCCTCTGGGCCTTGGACGCCCGCTTGTGGGGGTGGGAGCGGGCTGATCTGCAGAATGGTGGCCGGTCGGCCCGGGTTTCACGGGCCTTCGTGTGGCGGGCCTGGAAGGGCTTGGAAGGGGCTGGAAGGGGCTGGAAGGGGCTGGAAGGGCCCAGAAGGGGCCAGAAGGGCCTGGAAGGGCCTAGAAGGGGTTAGAAGGAGCTGGAAGGGCCTGGAAGGGGCTGGGGCAGTCAGCCGGAGCTCACCCCGCACACCCCAGACTCCCTACTGGCCCGAGGGTTTTTTAGCCTTGAGAATTGAAAGGCAGCTGCCATGTGGCCCTGGTTCCTGCCTTTCCCATGAAAGCCTTGGAGGTGATGCCACTGTCCCATCTCTGGGCCATCGCAGGAGGCCACAGGCCGCCTCAGCTCCTACAGCCAGGGTCCCAGGCCTGGAGCTGCACATCGGTGTGTGTGCCTTTGGAAGGTAACGTGTGGGTCAGCCTGGAGCTCAGGAACGAGGGGCCTTCCCCGTGCAGCGTCCCCAGCGGGGGGAGGATGTGCACCCCAACCCCGTGACTGCCCGGGTTTCCCTCTAGGGAAGTCGATGCTCAAGTCTGCAGGACCCCTTTCCCGTGGCCTGAGGGCACCCGGTGCCCCTGGACGTCTTGCTTTGAGACTTCCAGGGGCCGCTGGGGCTGCAGCCCGGAGAGATGATGCCCTGGGGCCGGCGGCCCCCCAGGAGGCCTTTCGGCCTGACCATCCGGGTGTCTGGTGCCGGGGCCGAGGACAAGCGAGGCCGCGAGGCGTGTCTACGTCCCCTTTCAGGGCCGAGCGCCCAGTGCCCGTGGCCTGCCCCCCTCCCTTCCTGGGAATGTGCCGGGGGGAGGGAAGGGGCACAACCGTGTCCTTTATTCTCTGGGCCCGGGCACCAGGCTGACCGACCCCTCGCTGCGGGGCCCCGCGTCCAGCCGGCGGGCAGCTGGGAAAGGCCTCGCTGATCTCGGAGGACGCTGCGGCCGTGAGTGGGCCTGAGGACAGAGGCTCCTCTGTGCTGGGTGAGTGGAGGCCCGGGCCGGGTGGGGTCCCCAGAGGGGGGCGGGGGCGGCACAGGAGCCCGATTGCCAAGCGGGGCCTGGCTGCCTGTCCGGCCCACCGGGGGAGCCCTGCCGAGCAGAAGGCTCAGCTCAGCAGAAGGCCACTCGCCCTTGCCCCCCAAAGGGCAAACGGTCATTACTTGCCGTTAAGCGCCTACTGTTTGCATCCTTTATTAAGTTCTTTCGCCACGTAACTGAGAGGTGACGCTTTGCCCGTTGTCACCTGGCTAGTGGGTGGCCCCAGTCAGGATGAGTCTGTCTGACCGCAGAGCCCGGGCCCCTGTGTAGTGATCACGGACTCTTTCAGGTTTCCAAAGAAGTAGGGGCTTTTTTAAAAAACGTGGGTATGGCCTCCAGTTGAGAGTTTCAGACATTGTAAGGATTTCACTTACAGTGAAAGCAGCTCCCACAATCACCAGCTAGAAAACTGAACAGAAACGACAGGAAGGCGGGGGAAATGGTTCCTGGGAGGAAGGAGCGAGTCGGGAGAGCCCCACAGATGCACGGCTTTCTTCCAAGAGGCAGAACGCGGTGGTCTGACCCAGCTGGGGGGACAGACGTGGGGTTCAGGGGGGTGGGGGAGGGGGCGGGGACCTCTGGCAGAGGTTCAGAGACAGAGCTCCAGGAAGCCTCCAGAAATGCCACTCTGTGCACACGCAGAGGGAGGTCCCAGGAAGCCAGGCACAGAGCAGTTACCAGGACCAACAGCTCTCAGTGTCCACGCAGGGCCTGGGGGCTTTAAATGCCAGTCACCCAGAATGAAGAGGCCTCGTGGCTGCGGGGCACTTGACGGGGACCAAAGGCCATATTTCAGGTGTGAGCTTAGCCTTCAGGTGTGAAGGCTGCTGTATGCCTGAGCCGATGAGCTGTGCAGTAAGCCTTGAAAAGACCAGGCAGGTCTCTGTCATCACTTAACGCCCTGTTGGCACAAAACTCAACATCCTTAAAAAGAACACCAACAAAACCTAGGATCTCAACAACTTAGCATTTACAAGCTCCGGCACCTGGTGGTTTAAGGAATCTGTGCCCAAAAGGATTTAAAGGAATCTGTGCACAAAATCAAAGAAAAGAATCTCTGGTGAGTGTAATCAAAAGAGAAAGAATAATAGTCAAATGCAAATTCTAAAGACAAAAATAGACAATATATAAAAGTAAAAGAAACAGTCGCAGCAGATAAGACGCTACGGAAGAAAAGATCCGTGAACTTGAAGTTCGGCCGATACGCGTTCCCCGAAATGAACGCCGAGAGAGCAAAGCCTGGAAAAAGTAGGCAGAGGCTTGCTGATCTGGGCTGATGTCAAGCAGTCTAACAATAATACGTAGAGTCGGAGGCCCCAAAGGGGTGAGGGGCGAGAATGTCTGTGTGACAAAGTCATAGCCAAAAATGTTCCAAGTGTCAGAAAATCCTCAAGCCCACAGATCTGAGAGCCTCAGGAGTACAAAGAAAGCCCCACCGTGGCACCTGGCACCTCATAATCGAATGACTAGGAACCACGATGGAGAGAAAGCCTTGACGCCTTAAGAGAATCAAGACACGAATCACGGCTGAGTCGTCACTGGAAACCCCGTGAGCCTGGGGAACAGAGCCCCGTCCCCGGCGTGTTAAAACCGTCTACGACCAAGATGTCCGTTTCTGGTGAAAGTGTCCTTCAAAACTGAAAGTGAGGTCAGTACATTTTAAGACAAAGGATAAGAGACCTGGCACCACAAGAATGTCAAAGGAGGTTTTTTGGGGCAAAAGGAAATGATGAGAGAGGTACGTTCAGGTGTGCACAAAGGAATAGAAGCCCCTTGGGAACCGTAAACACGTGAAAACACGTGAGATTTTTTTCCTGGATGTATTTTAAAAAGTTCTTTACAAGATAGTAGACTATTTTTAAAAAAAAATTTTTTTTATTAATTTTTAAATAAATTTCATTATAAAAATTTATACATTTTTAAATAAATTTTTATAAATTTCACACTCTGTCTCTCTCAAAAATAAATTTAAAAATTTTTAATATTTATTTTTGAGAGAGACAGAGACAGAACGGGAGCGGTGGAGGGGCAGAGAGCGATGGAGGGAGACACAGAATCCGAAGCGTTCTCCAGGCTCTGAGCTGTCGGCACAGAACCCGACACGGGGCTCCGAGTCACGAACCTTGAGATCATGACCTGAGTCGAAGTCGGAGGCTCAACTGAGCCACCCAGGTGCCCCGAAAGTAGAGTATTTAAAGCAAGAGTGATGACGGCCCATCATGGAGTTTCTGACACGTGTAGAAGTAAGATATACTGAGGCAGAGAATAGAATTATACTTTTGCAAGGTTCATATATTTTATGTAAAATGGTATAATGTCATTTAAAGATACATACTCGTAATAAATTAAAGATAAAGCACTTGACCCAACCCGGGACTTACCAACGATAAAAATCATGGCAATGTAGGGACAGAAGGGAACTTCCTCATCTGGGTACAGGCACCTACAGCTGGCATGGTGCCCAGCGGTGAGGAGTGGGCAGTGGTCTCCTTCGGCTCTGGTGCCAGAGAGGTCCACCCTGTCCACTTCTGTTCCCTGTTGGTCCTTGCCAGGGCGGTGGGGCAAGAAAAAGCATACATTTTGGAAAGGAAGAACTGTTTCTCTCTCTTTAAATGACCCCCTAAGTGTCTACAAGTCATCACGGAGAAGATTGGAGCCCCTCCCCAGCCTTTCCCCCGCTCCCCCCTCTGTCTCTCCAGCTTCCCAGGGAAAACCACTCCCAGGGCGCCTGGGTGGCTCGGTCGGTTAAGCGTCTGATTTCAGCTCAGGTCATGATCTCACGGTTCGTGGTGTCGAGCCCCGCGTCGGGCTCTGCGCCGACCGTGTAGAGCCTGCTGGGATTCCCTCTCCCCCTCTCTCTGCCCCTCCCCTGCTCTGCACGTGCACGCACGCTTGCTCCAAATAAATAAATAAACATTTAAAACCCAGCCTTCTCTGAGTTGGGTATTTATTCACCTCGTACATGTTCCTATCCGCTTCCTGCTCGCATAACCTGCCATAAACAGTCCTCAGAAACGCTCCTGGCATTTTTAAGCTGTGCGGGCGGTTTCAGCTGGAAGTCTATGCCTACAAGGTCTGCACTGGGTGGTCCAGGCGGGACTTGGGTGGCCGAGGGGTGAAGGGTGGGCACACCCAAATGCCTGTGGTAAAGCAAGGCTGGGAGACCCCTGAGCTGGGCCCCCGAGACCCAGGCTGGGTGCTGTAGGGGAAGGACCCCTCGCAGGGCAGGCTGGACAGGTGGGGCCCCTCCCTTGCCAGCCTGGGTGGAAGGTGCGAAGTCCCTCTAGGGACCTCAAGCTTCATGATGGACTCGTGCCTCAAAGAGGGAGTGGGCGGGGCACAGTTTTTACAAAAATCAGGTTAATTGAGGTACAAGGCACCTGTAACTAGACGGCCCCTCGGAATGTACTGTTAGTTGAGTCTGACACAAGTGCGTAGGTGTGTAACCACACTCACGCCCCGGACGGCCTCCCCCGCCTCTCTTCCCACCTCCAGCCCCCTCCCCGTCCCTACAGCTCTGCCTTTTCTAGAAGGCCGTGTGTCCGTGTATTTTCAGAGACCGAACGTACTGACAACGGCCAGATCGTACATAAAGACAGGAGTCTGACCTCTGACCCACAGTGTGAGAGAAAAACCCAGAAAGTCAAACAGGAACCCCTGGAACGATGAGCCCAAAGGGGCCAGGACTCGATCCGTCACCGGCGGCCTCCCTAAGTTTTGTCCCCACCTCCGACTCTGGAGCAGCCAGAGGAAGCCGCGCGCGCCCCCAACCAATCACGTGGGGTGCCTGCTTCTGGCCAGTGCCTCGCCTCCCTGGTGCCATCTGGGCTCATCTGGAACTTTCCCTTTTTCCACCGGGAGGCTCCCCAGGCCCCTGCCTGCCTGCGAGTCTCGGCCAAGTCCGGTGCTGGGGGCGGACCCCCTGCTGCACGGAGCTCTGAGTAACGTCCTCTGTCCTCTGACGGGCGGCCTTCCGTCACGCCCACGGCTTGTGCTTTCACTGACCAGTGGATGGACACTCGGGTTCTTTCCAGTTTGGGGAGATTACAGATAAAGCCACTGTGGACGTCGGCATACAGATCTTTGTGCAGATGCTGGTTTTTCAGCTCACTCACTGTGTTCTAGAAGCAGGCTCTTGCTCTCTACAGGCTTTAAGGCTTCCCGGAACCTCCTGATGGGCTCAGGAATCGGAGGGCCACAAGCCAGGTCCCAGGACAGAAGAGGCAACTCTGTCCTTTAGGGTTTTGGGTGGCCCCAGCCCCCCCCCCCTCCCCCCCCGCGGGGTCTCAGCTGGTGCCCACGTCCCCCTTCTTGTAACCTTAGAATACTATCTTCTTCTGCCCTGGACCCTGGAGCCGACTCTGGCTTCCTTTTCCTGAATCCAGAATAAGCCGTGTGGAAGACGTTGCCGGCCACGGTGAGCACAGGTGCCTTTTCCTTCACAGAGACTGCGATCCTGGCTGGTGACTGCAAGGATCCCACCAGAACCCCCACCAGAAGGGTGGGAACCAGAACCCCGCCCGGCCAGAACCCCGGCCAGAACCCCGCCCGGCTCCTCGGACCCCACGAAAGCCACCTTGCGTCGGGCCATTTTGCCCCAAATGAGGACACATCTCGGTTTGGGGAAGACATTTGCTGCCGCGAGAAAGAAGGTTAACGATTCTCAAAATAGCTTCTCTGCAAATAAGCAACAGGCTCGCTTGGCCCCAGATGAATCTGAGGGCAATTTCAAAAGCATCTCTTTTCCCAGAAAACAGATTCCTCATTGACACATGTTTCTCCAGTTGATCCTTGCCCCCCACCCCCTGCCTTTTCCTCCGTCTTTTGTGCAAGGAGCTGGGTTGCAGAGACAAAGTCCGCTTGTCAGCGGCTGGTCCTCTCCGCTCTCCCTTCCTCCGGGCGCCCCGACAACAGGGCTATTATCAGATAGCTCCCTCGTGGCTTGGATTTTCCTCTCCCCTCAGGGCGAACGAGGAGAGAGGTTGCCAGGCTGGACAAGGACGGGAGGCGCTGGAGCCCCGGGGCGGCGAGCTCCGGGAAGGGCCGCGGTGGGGGGCCCTGGACACTGTCACTCTGTCGCTGGAGTAACTTGGAAGCACAGCCATTCATCAGACTCATGATTCGCATGATCTGTCCTCCGGGAACGGAAGTGTGTCCCCCAGAGACAGGCCTCTCGTGCTGCCTCCTCGCCTGGACCTCGGGGTGAACCCCACATCTGACCATCGGGGTCAAGACCTCACAGACACTTCATCAGTCACATCTGGGGGGAAAATGACCTGGAAACATTTAAACGCTTCCCCCAACCGACGCCTCCCTGGGGAAACACACTTCACTTGATGGTATTAAGAGAAGGCAAAGGCTCAATGCCCCAGATTTGGGTCCGGGGATCTTGTTTCAAGGTCAACTTCTGTTTCTTCCCTTTTGTGGCTACCGGCACTGCCGTTGCAGGGACCCCAGGCCTCCTCTCCCCATTGCTCCCCTCAGAGCCCGTTCGGGCCCCTCAGAGGCACTGCCGTTCCCAGAATCCGTGTGGGAACTTGCCTGCAGTGAGGGTCCTTATAGCAAATCGTCCATCCATCCATCCATCCATCCACCCGTAATCCACCCACAACCCATCCATCCATCCACCCACCCACTCATCTAGCCATCCCTCTAGCCACAACCATCTATCCGCCCACAATCCATCCGCAACCCACCCATCCACCCATCTACGCATCGGCTTGTGCAACCCGTCTTCCACCAAGAGAGTGTTCAGGCTGGGCCTTGGGGATTGAGAGGTGAGTCCTGACATTTCCCATCTCTGCAGCCCCAAATCCAGTGCAAGTGGTGATTTCTGACCAGGGAACAGGCGCAGGGGCCTCTGTGAGTCCTGGGGGCCCGAGGGGCTGCGGGGAAACTCTGGACCAGACACTTCTACGGCTGCCAGGGGGAAACATCGCCCCCCAGTTCGTCTGTTTGACATTAAGTCTTGTTTTCTTCCTGCCTCACACCCCTGGGGAGGGCCGTGCGTCGTCTTGGTGAGGGTGGGGGCTGTTCTGCTAGAGAGGCAGCTCCTTGAGTGTGCGAGGCACGCTCTCCACCTCAACTCCATGCTCTGGTGGAAGGAGAGAGGCCACCGGGCGGACTTCCTGCTGCGAGTCCCCAGAATTTAGGGGCTGAACCTTGCACTTGAGTGGGTGAAGGTGGGGGGCATGTAAAGGAGGGGCGAGGAGCCCCCCTGAAGCCCCAGGCATCTGTTCAGTCCCAGTCCACCTGGCCGTCGCCTGGTGGGCAGGCTCAGGTCCCGACTGGGGACAGTGCAAGGACAGCAGGCATAGCCACTGTGGAGGGCCGGCCGGTGGGGAGGGCTAGTCAGTGGGGAGGTCCACCCTCAGGAACGGCTGTGTTTAGGGTTGGCCTTATGGGATGGGCTTCTCCGCCACCAAGAGACGTCATACAAGAGTTCCCGGTGGCCGGCTCGGGGCCCAGGTGCAGCTGGAGGCAGACAGGCCTGGAGGTGGACACGCCGGGGGGCCAAAGTGCCTCGGGGGAGACGCACTTAGGGGAGAGCCCGCCTGGAGATCACCACTCTCACCGCAGGGACATCCAGAGTGGTGGCGCCTTCACTGAGATGGTTTTCTGGGAAATGTGACTACGAGGGTACCTGCCCTGGCGGCGGTGCTGAGATGATGGGCTTGCACGTCTCGCAGCCTGCCCCCGGGGACCCTTGACCCAGGCCGGCGAGCCTTGCCGCTGGCCACGCTCCGACCCCGAGTCCTTCCCCACCCCGGGGGCCTCTGTTGCCCCTCAGTGAAGCTCGCGGGCACCGAGACTTAGAAAAGCACACAGATTTATTGCGTATCAATCTCATGTATAAATTCATCGTAGCATCGGAAAGATTACATATAGTCCTATTCTACAGCATTAACCTCCGATCGGCTGCTCTAGCCTTCATCTTAAAGACGTTTCTCGACACAAGTACATCTGTCTTTATCACAAGCATCAAAACGAAATCTGCAGAATCACTCTCGATGATTTGCTACACGGGGTGTCTTTGCCTTCACGGTCGTCAGCGATTTCCGCGTCGATTAAGAACTGCGCTTTGGCGTGAGCAGTTCTGAGCTCCTAGTCCGGAGGACGTAGACCCTAATCACGTAATTCAACAAGTGCATCTACGGAATTCTCCTTTTCATAAAAATTTCACGAACAGACACAGTAATGACCGCTAAACACGAGCCATGCACGGTTTACTGGTAACAGAAGCAATTTACAATCAGGGGGACATGGGACACACACCTGCCTCCTTCTCAATGGTTTTTTTTTTTTTTTTAAAAAACATTATCTGAAAGCCTGACATTTACACTTGATTTCTTTTTCAACACTATACAGTTCTAAAAGAAAAACGAAACAAAAACCCAGAAAACAAACGGAACCGAATCTGTAACGGAACAAGGGCGGGGGGGGGGGGTGCGGACGCACAGGTGTGGGGGTCTTGCCAGCAGTTACACATGCACACGTGATGTGTTCTGACACGGGGGCTCAGCTTCCCTCGTCTCGGGAACACCGACGGTAGGAAACACACCGAGAGACACCTTGGGAAGTGCTCTGCTCACGAGTGAATTGCACGATTGGAAACTCAAGCTGCCTTTTGCTTTGTTTTCTTTTCTTTCTTTTCCCAAAGCCGTAGTACGAATCGGGGACAGAAAGGAAAAACACCACAAAACTGGAATGCAGGGAGGGAAGGAAGGCTCCTGGACTCACGCAGGAATGTCTTGTCACAGTATCGCTCGCTGCTGCACAGTTTCATGGCTTTTGATTCCCGGCTGACCTCCACCGACCGGGAGCGGCCGCGGCCTCGCCACCCTAGCCGGGCCAGGCGCGAGGTACCCGGCTCTCCTGGGTGGCGCTGCCCCCTCGCCTCTCTCCCGGGCAGCACAGTAAATACAGCTCAGTAGATTTCAGTCACTTGGGCGGGGGGACGGGGCGGGGGGACCACAATCCAGTGCTTCGAGGCTTCAAGGCTACCACGGGTGACACGTATTTGGGCAAGTGCTTTGCGAACGCTCATTGAAGAAGCAGCTAGGACAGAGAGGGCCGAGGGCCCTGCGAGTTTCCAGGGCCAGGCTCGGGCCGTGGAGGCGCTGGGCCTTTCAGGGTCTGGGCAGACCGGCTGTGCTCCTGCCTCGGACGGGAAGGCCGCCGGGGCTCACCCCGTCCACTGATGCGCACCCGGGGTCCCAGGCAGGCTGCAGGAGTGCACACCCCTGGGTTCAGAACAGGGGGTCTCTGGGGCCTACTCGTGAAGGCCCTGTCTGGCCAAAGGATCGGAGCCCCATGCGTCCTACCCAGTTGTCCCGGGACCGAGAGCAGCGGCGGGGGTGGGGGTGGGACGGCGTCGGCCCGCTGGCGGCCGTGGTCTGAGGGACGGAGGGCAGGGCAAGGAGGCTTCCTTCTGAATTTCCATTAGGGGATGTCAATCGTCCAAAGAAAGAACACCGTCGAGGCTGGACAGAAGGACCCTGGCCCGGTGGTGCCCGAGTGCACGGGCCTGACCCCGGCCACCACCCAAGGACACGTTGGCCAGCCAGCCCGTTCCCCTGTTGCAGCCGTGCCCTGAGGCTGGGGTCTCAGAATTCTGGCCGTCCGGCTCCCCGGCCCCCCACCGTCCGGGCTGGGCCTGATTGGCCCGTGCTGGTGCTGTGGCCCGGAGATGGAGAACCGCAGGGAGGGCAGCTCCCTGTGGTCTGGGGCGGGGAGAAGTGCCAGGCGTGGGGAGGAAATGGTCACTCTGTCGGGGGTCCAGGGACAGACCCCCCCCAGACCTGTCAAGTGCTTGGGCCCACGGGACTGTTTAGGAGAAATGGGGCTAGAGCTCTAGCTGTTCTCAGAGGGACAGAGGCAAGGACTCAAGGTGTGCAGCTGGGGTGCTGGGAGGGAGGGAAAGAGAAAGATGCCTGCCGGAACTGGCCGGAAAGGACACGACGCCCCTTATCTGGGACCACGGAGAACAGGCACTCAGGTCTCCACTGGCCAAACTTCCTCTTTTGGGCAGAGAGAGGCAGATCGCAAAAAAAAGCACACACCTTACTCTTTAGCAGAAGAAATGTAATTTGGGTTTACAAATTATGTCTGAGGTCGGCTCTGCGAAACGGTCCGATGCGGATGGAGGGGAAATCGGAAAGCCCACGCCACGCCTGGCGGGCCCGGGGTGGAGGTGGGTGCGTGTGAGGAGGTGAGGGGGCCCCGCCTGCAAAGCCTCAGCTCTTCCTGGAGCGCGGCCACCTTCCAGCCGCACACGCGTGTGAGCGGCCTGGGCGCCCGCGAGGCCGGCTGGGTCTTGCTGCCTCCTGTGGACCGAGAGCGGGGTGGGAACCCTTTCGCCGGGGCCCGCGGGCCCCACGCGGGCCTCCAGCGCCGACACAGACGATTGTCGCTGGCCTGGAGCGGCGGGGGGGGGGGCCGGGGGGCGCGGCTGCTCCGGCCTGCCTGCTGCCCCTGGGCGAGAGCCAAGGACTCGTCCCCCGCCAGACCCCCGTCCTCAGGTGCGGCCGCCCCCTCACCACTTGCGTCTACATTCTTTTTTAAGGGCCACTTGGGCGATCTTTTTCTCTTCTTGTTGGGACACTCTTACTCTTTTTTTTTCTTCCAAACAATAAAAGAAATAAATAGAACACTTGTCTTAAATGCAAAGGTAACTGAGACTCTAATTTAACAAAAACACGTGATTGTCTGGAAACGGGGCAGCAGGATCCGTCGGGGGGCGCGGGGGTATTTGGCACATTTAAAACCTCCCCGCTCCCTGGTTATCAATCACACAACACACAACCTTATACACGGTTTTGGTCCTTCACTAGATACTTATATTAACAATATTTCTTCACAATAAGAATGTCTAATGCCAAAATACTGTTAAGGAAGAAATAAAATAAGAAAAGAAATGAATTAGAAAAAATTACAAGTTATATACAGATTCAGGTAAATTCCATCAGGGAAACAAATTATGAGTTGAAATTGGCCCCTATGGGAATAACTTAAAGCCCATCCGAGTGGAGAAGCAGACCCGTCCCGACCGGGCTGTGCTGTCTTTGCTCCCGAGGCAGGTCCCACCTGGATGCCCTTCCGTTCTGGAGCCGGGCCGGCCCGCCAGGAAGCCGCGCGTGGAGCAGAGGCGGTGGTCGTGTCCTGGAGCCCGGGTCTCACGCGGGCACAGAGCCTGGCGGGCGGCCTGGGGCAGGAGGGCCGCAGAACGCGCCCCACGGCGGCCACGGGGGATGCCCACTGTCCCCCTTGTCCGTCTGACGGTGCGGGTGGGGGTCGGGCTGGAGACCCGGTGTGGCCAGCGGGGGCCCCCCTTCGGCAGGGTGGCCGGCGTGGGTGTGGCTGATGTGCAGGCCGTGTGGGCAGGAGCGTGGGATGCCAAGCCCACCCTTGCACAGGGGACCAGAGCCGCGGCTCCCACCTTCCCCGTTCAATCGGGGGGGGTCTTGGTGGGGGCCACAGGCACGACGCCCATGCCACACACACCTCCCAGCCTTGGGCCAGCCCAGGACACCACGTCTAAGAATTCCGAGGTACAGTCTGAAACTGCTCCCAGGGGAGGGCCCCAGCCCCCTTGGTTCTGCGCAGGGCTGGGGTGGTGGTGGGGGGGCAGAATCACGGCTTTACAAACACGGTCAGGGATAGAAAATTTCTCCGTTATCTACAGTATAAAGAGCACACCCAAACACGGTACCAGTTCCCAGTGTGGGCTTGCAAATAGGCTGAGATTTCAAAGCAATGCAAAATTACTCTTAAAAAACAATTTGCAAGTCATTTTTCGATTCTTTAAAAAATACTGTCTATTTTTAAAACCACATGCTTAAATAGACTCTGTCGTCAATAAGATTACCAAAAGGGTTACTCTCGTGATTCTCATTATAAAAATCGTTGGGGCGATCTCCCTTTCCAGGGCACACCCGTGTCTGTCCGTTCCTTTCCGAGGCACCAGGCGGGTGCCAAAGTGGCCTGGCTGGCTTCAGTTTGGGATTGAAATCCCGCCCTCACCCGGCGGGTTGGTTCCGTGAGCAGCTCCCTCGAGCCGCACGTGGCCGGCCGTGCGTTGTACCATTTCTGGAACGCTGTTCCGGAGACCAATTCTTAGACGGTGGGGCTCCAGGACCGCTCAGCGACTCCTGGGTTCTGAGTTTTCATTGGAAAAGTTAGAGCTGAACCATAGTGTGTGTGTGTGTGTGTGTGGGGGGTGCTGAGGAGTGATCCACACAGGTGATGGGGGGGGGTCTCTCTGGCCCAGGCCACGCCGCTCCCCAAGGCTCACTCCTCCATCTCCCGCAGCCGGGACTTCTGTTGGGACGTCGGGGCCCCACGATGCCTTGCTTGGACTCAGACCCCAGCCCGTCCTGGGCCCGTCAGAGGTGGTTGATGGGGTTAAAGGCTCCGGACTCTGGCGTGGCTCCCGTGATGTTTAACCAGGCGTCCAGAGGGCTCTGGGAAGAGGTGTGGAGAGGAGCCTCCTCGGAGAGGGACAGCATCATTGCATACGCCTGGCCGGGGAGAGGACAAGGACACACGTGTGCGCGCGCGCACACACACACACACACACACACACACAACAGGCAGGTGAGCTGCGTGGGCTGGGGTTCTGCAGATCCCAGAGGGCCCCTTCCTAGCCCCCCGTTGCCCTCTGGCTGGGCTTAGCCTTGCGCAGATCCAGACTCTCTCCTGGGGCCCGGAAGCGGAAGATGTGGTGGGAGGTGGCGGGCTGAGTGTCTGCTGGGCTCCCGTGCAGACAGTGGCAAGAAGCCGTGGTCCTGGCTGGCCTCTGTGCACAGGGGCCCCTCAGCTCTTTGCGGTGCTCCCCCTGCCCCCCCCCCCCCACTTTTTCGAGGGCCCTGGGAATTGCCGGTGGTCGCCAAGAGGCAGTGTCTGTCTGGAGGGCACCGGTGGGCCTGGGGGCTGCCCGTCTGGACAACCGTGGGGACAGCACGGAGCGACCCGGGGAAGCGGACGCACAGCTGGTCTGAGCTGGGCGCCGACGCGTTTCTGGGCCTGGGGCGTGGCTGGCCCACGGGACAATTCCGCCACAAGACACGGGGCACGAGGTAGTGGGACCTGGGGACCATCCGGAGCAGAGCGGGGTGGGGGAAGGCCGACGACCCTCCTCCCACCCGGGTTTACACCCTGGACAGGATTAGTAAAAAGACAAAGACAGACACGCAGACGGTTTTTGCCGAGACTCAGGGGTGGGCCGACGGAGACCCCGCTCCTCTAGACGGATGAAAGCAGGAAGCAGGGCCCTGCGGCCGCCTGCGCTACAGAAGGGGGGTCGAGGCCCACCCTGACGCCCTCGCTGACCCTGTCGGAGCTCCAGCGTGGAACGAGTGGCTGTGTGAGAGGGGGCTTCCTTCAAGAGAAGCCTGGGCCGCCAGCCATTCGTGCTTGAGTCGGAGAGGGAGGAAGGCCTGCCCAGCTTCAAGGCTGGACGCCCGGCCTCGGGCGCCTGTCGCCGGGGACAAGAGGGCAGCGACCCACGTGTCCGGGAATGCCCGGTTCCCATTCATCTGCCTCAACCTCTCCCTGCCCCACCCCTGCTCGCGGGGGAGGGGCGGCGGCTTGGCCGTCTCTAGCCGATGCGGTGGGCCCCGGGACAGCGGTCCTGGCGTGCCCCAGGCCCAGGATGGCCACCACGAGAGGAGGCGCGGCCTCCACCTGCCACCTGGCCCGGGGGTGCCGGGGGTGGGGGGCTCTGCTCGGTACCTACCTGGTTCTTAGCCTGCCTGTACAGTGTCTGCTTTAAAGTCTCAGAGTCTAAGGTGGGATTAAGCACATCTTTAACTTCAAACGCTTCCTCAGCTGCTCTGCGCAGATCGAGCCCCTTCCCAAAAGTCGGCATCGGCTCCAAAGCTAACAGACCGCCTGGTTGCTCCTCAATACACCTGCACCAACGACCGGGGAGAGGGGGCCTGGCGTTAGCTGGTCTGGCCTCTGGCCGCCTCTCTGATGCCCCACGGCCGGCTCCGTGCCTGCATGCACGCCATGGCGCCTCCACGAGCCACATGCACAAGGAGACGGACACACAGACACGTCGACACCTGGACAGAAGCCACACAGATGCAGGAGGGCCACGGACGGAGGCCACCGGAGGGGGCGAGTGCGTGCACACACCGCAAGCAGCAGGCGGGGGGGCGCCCGGGGCTCTGGGGACGGAGGACGGATCGGGGGGCCGCTCTGGAGGGCGCGGGGCCTCCCGCTCCCAGGACCCAGGGGTGAGGGGAAACGGGCAGTCCCTGCAGGGCTCCCCCAGGACCGTCTGGAGTGCTGGCCGCATCCCTGGTGCCCGACAAAGGCAGTGAGCAGCCGGGCCGCGCGGGGAGGGGTCCGGCCTGCCCTGCTCGCAAACCGCCAGTGCTCAGCCCGCGGGAGGCCAGACGCCACTGCCCCGGCCGCGGGATGGAGGCCGTGTCGCTACGGACCAGCTCCCGCTCGGCTCGGGAGCGTGCCTGCCCCCGCCCCCCAGGCTTGGGAAGTGTGTGTGGGAGGGGGCGGGCCAGCCCCTGACCCCCTGCCTCGGGCTGGGCCTCGAAGCCTGTGTGTGGAAGCTCCCACCGCGGTGGAGACACCTGCTGGGAACCAGGGTGAACCCGACCAGGAGGATGCTGGGGCCTCGGGTGGCCTGAGAGCGAGGTCGCCCTCACGATGTTCAGGCCCCTCCCTGGCCTGGGCCCTAGCAGGTCAGGCTGCCCGGGCGTGGCCCCCACCTTCGAGTGTGTTCGAAGCCCACGGCCAGGGAGGTGGGCGGATCCTCGTCCTCCTCGTCCTCATAGGCACCCTGGGGTTCGGGCGTGGGGGACACGGTGTCTTCCTGGGACTTCCCCGCCAGACTGTCGTCGTCCTCCTCCTCCTCTTCCTCCTCCTCCTCCTCCACGTCCTCCGGCTTCCCGCTGGCCAGGCCCGGACACTGGGAGTTGCCGTCCAGGTCCTGGACCTCCGGCCTGAAGGGACAGGGGAGGGAGTTAGCCCCGGGGCCCACAAGGCCTCCGACTGGGCTCCGGTCGGCTCTCCCCCCACGGCCGTCTTCACCCTCCCCGTGGAAAGAGCCTGCATTGTCGGAACCCTCGGCCTCAGCAGCCCCTTGAGGAGCGAGCGAGGGCGTGGCAGGGGCAGGAGCGGGGATTCAGGATGTGCGCGTCAGGGAGGGAGGCCACGGCCAGTCTAGCGGGGAAGGGGGTCTTGGGCGCTGGAGCTGGGGTTGGGGACTGCACAAGGGGTACCCTTGGGGAGGTTTGCTGATCGACCCTTGCTGGCTCCTCCTGGCCAGCCACGAGGACACAGGGACACCGGCAACCCAGGGTGAGGGGGCCTCTGCCGACAGAGGCTCTGGGGGCCTAGGGCTCTGTAGGGTGGGGGCTGAGCTGCTGTCAGCCAGGGAAACCCACCCAGACGAGTTTGTTTCGGAGGCTGCTGGCCTCCCTCCTGCAGCCCAGACCCCACATCTCCCTCCTAGTGACTCTGGCCGGGTGACACTTTTCCACTCTGGATCCTCGTTATTAAGAGGAAAACACCCAGGGGACCTGGGTGGCTCAGCCTGACTGGTCTGACTCTTGATCTCTTGATCTCGGCTCAGGTCTTGGTCTCAACGTTCACGGGTTCAAGCCCCAGGGCAGGTCTGCTGTGTGGAATTCTCCCTCTCTCTCTGCCCCTCCCCTGCTCTCTCTCTCTCTCTCAAAATAAATAAAAACTTAAAAAAAAAAAAAAAGGAAAAAACCCAAGCTGAGTGATGGTGAGTCTTCTCGTTTCTTTCTGAAGATGCTGGCAGGTGTCCAGCGTGGAGGGGGAGGGGGAGGCTGGGCAGACGCCTCCTGAGCCCACGTCTGGGCCAGAGTTCAGGGCCCCCAGACCCCGTTCCTCCTGGAGCTGACATGGCCCACAGGAATCCATCCACTGATGTCAGGGGAGACCGGGGTCCTGGTCTGGGCATCAGGTAGAGGGGGTGTCACTTCTGAGTGACCGCTGGCCTCCGCACTCAGGGGTCTGTGCAGACGGACTGGGCCGGGAGGTCCCCGATCTCCAGGCTGTCGGCCATGCTCATTTTCCACCCTTGCCTTTCCTGGAGGAAGTGTAAGATGCTGACACGTGACCGGCCTTCCCGGACGTGCAGAACCCTTGACGTCTCCCTTCTCGATGGCCCCTCGCACCGTCACCAGGCACGCATCCATCCGCCAGGGGCAAGGGCTCTGGAGGCAAGTGACAGGGGCCGGGACCCGGGTCTTGCCTTTGTCCCTGGCTCTCTGGTGGGTGACCTTGCCATCTCGGAGCCTGTGCCCCCTCGGCGGCGTGAGGGTGGGATGAACCGCGCAGGTGGCTGTCTTGGGGGCCGGGACTGGGACTGTGTTCAGCAGGTGGCCCTGTGCACGTCTAATCGGAGTTAAGAGTGCTTTGCAGTTTCTATATATGGGCCCCTCTGTTTGGGAGCAGGGACCGCAGCCCCACACAGGAGGCCTGTATCCACCAGGAGCACTCAGTGGGGGGCAGCAGGGACAGAGGATGGGGTCCCGCAGGCTGGCGTCAGCTTCAGACAGGGCGGGCACCTGAGGCAGGTGACGTCCCGGGGCCACCGTGACCCAGCGCCGGGGCTGGGCTTGCACAACTGGAGCCCGGACTCTCCTGGCTCTGGAGGCTGGAGTCTGAGACCCGGGTGCAGGTGGGCCTGGTTCCTTCTGAGGCTCAGGGACAACTAACTGTCCGGGCCTCCCGCAGCCGCTGGCATTTGGCAGGCGATCCGTGGCGCCCGACGGCTGTAGGTGTATCTCCCCATCTCCCATCTCTGCTACATCTTGACAGGGCTTCTCCCCGTGTGTTCTGTGCCCCAATCTCTTCTTTCACGACATCGCGTGGCACTGGTAGCCACACTGGTGACCTCATCTTAACCGATTACATCGGTAAAGACCCTATCTCCAAACGAGGTGACGTTCTGAGGTACTAGGGGTCAGGATTTGGCGGGGGACACAGTTCAGCCCAGGTATTTAAGGGCTTCTGGGGCCAGGGAGCCTGGCATCCCTAGATTCTCCTTGACGATGAAGAGAAGGAAAGTGGTTCCGGACGAGAACCCGATAATGTCAGCGTCCGCCCCACACAGAACCGCCAACATCTCAGCACTTGACGCAGGGTTGTGGCTTCGTGTCAACTGTGATCGTGGTTCTCACTTCTGGTGATGACGTGGGACATCTCCTGGAGGTTCCCCAGCCCCCGGGGACAGGGTCTCAGCGGGACAGGCCATCCGAGGGCCTGGGTCTGTGGCCAGCTCCGCCCCGGGCTTTCTGAGGGATGTGGGGCCCAGTCTCCTCTGTCTGAGCCTCGTCTCCTGCCCCTCCCATGGGGGCTGGACGGAAAGCCCCGGTTGAGACGCTCCGTGGAGAAGGTTAGGGTGATGCCGTCTCCTCTCCCCTCTGTCCTGCCGGGTTTCCGGTCCTCACGGCAAAGAGCTGGGCCACCCGGGCTCTAGGCGTGAAGGTCTTCCTGGCGCTCCTGGGCTCACCCTGGCATGGCCTCCCACCCCGTGGTGGATGCCACTGACAAGTCCTTGTAGGCTCTTTGTCGGCCTCTGTCTTGGGTGGCCCTCCTGTGGCCAGCCTAAGGGCCAGGGCTCTGGGCCCAGGTTCCAGGCCCGGCTTTGTGGCTGGAGCAGCCCCCCACCCCCCACTTCACCGGGCTGTCTTCCTCTGCAGAATTAGGGGCTCGCACCCCAAGGCCACTTGAAGTTTGCAGCGTCTCTGGTTTTCTGCCGGCTGGTCTGGCCCCAGCTTTTATGCAAGGAGAATGTCTTCCTGGGGGTCTGACGGGTCCTTCCAGAAGGGACCCCCAGAGTAAATGCCACACCGTGAGCCTTGGGATCCAGGGTCGTGCAGTACACCCTCCACATCTCGAATCTGAATTCTGCTATTTTTCTGTGACCGTGTGCATGTGCGTACGAAGTGTGTGTGTGTGCACGTACATGAGTGCGTGTGTGTGTTTGTGCATTGTGCGCGCATGTGCATGTACATATGTGGTGTGCGTGTGCATACGAGTGTGTGTGTGCGTGTGCATGAGCACGTGCACGTGTATAGGGGTGTGCGTGCACATGTGTGCACGTGCATGAGTGCATGAGTGCACGCACATGTGTGTGCGTGCATCTGTGTGCATGTGCACGTGTACATGTGGTGTGTATATATGTGTGTACATGTGTATATGTGTGTAAATATACACGTGTGTAGGTAAGCATGTGGGTAACTTCATGTGTGTATATACATATGCACATGTGTTCATGTGTCAGCGCATGTGCATATATTTGCGGGTATGTGTGTACATGTGTGCACGTGTGTGATTTCATGCAGACGCAGACATGTGTGTATGGATTTGCATGTGCACACGTATGTACGTGTGTGCATACATGTACATGCACGTACACATGTGTGCCGTCATGTGCATGCATATATGAGTGTGTCCATGTGCGTGCACATGCACGTGTGACTTCGTGTGCGCACACGTGCGCGCGTGTGTGTTTAAAGGGGCGGCGCTCCTGTGTGGAAACCTGCAGTGCCTCGGACTCCACAGAAATGTTCTAGACTCTCACATCCACGGCAGAACTCACGCCAGAGCCCTCACCCGGCCTGTGCTCCGCGGCACGCCCGTGACGCCCAAACCAAAGCACGCCGGCAGCTCGGTGCGGCTGTAAGCACACGGCGCGCACCCTCAGCCCGGGTGCTTACTGTCACCACCAGAGGCCGAGGCGGGAGGGGACCCCCTGGCCGAAGCCCCCCCCCCACCCCTCGCCACGTGCAGGGGGCAGAGCCGGGCCACAACGGTGCCCGTCGGTCTCACCCTGCGCTGCGGGCCCCTACTCATAGAGACTTGGGGCTGGGTGGGGTGCCCCTGCTCTGGGCGTGGCCACGCAGGTGGGCTTGGGGTCCGGAACGGACTTCTTACCGTTTGTCTGTTCGCGTTGATGCTTGGTTCATCTCACTATTGGCAATAAAGTTTCTGATTTCAGAGAAATAGGAGTCCTCTTTCTCGTCTAAAAGTGCATGGTTGTCTGACTCGGACGCGGGGGAGGAGGCACTGGTCCCCAGGTGGTTTGTGAGGACCCCGGAGTGCTGGCTCACTGTGGGGACGGGGGGAGCATCAGAGAAAGAGCATCCCTCAGCTGAGCCCTCCCCTCCCCTCCCTCTCCCTCCCGTCTCTCCCCTCCTCTCCTCCCCGCTCCCCTCCCTTCTCTCTCCCCTCCTCTCCCCTGTCTTCTCCTCTCCTCCTCCCCCACCCCTCCCCTGTCTTCTCCTCTCCCCTTCCCCCTCCCCTTCCCTGTCTTCTCCCTCCTCCTCCTTCCCTCCCCCCCCCCCCCCCCCCCCCCCCC
>NW_026057585.1:102705404-102714363 GCF_023721935.1 Panthera uncia
CCCCCCCCCCCCACCCCATGCCCACAGCCCACCTGGGGCGTGCTCGTGCTCGTGCTTCTTGAGGTGCCGGTCCAGGTTGGTCTGCTGCCCGAAGCAGCGGTTGCACAGGTGGCACTTGAAGGGCTTCTCCTTGTTGTGGATGTTCCGGACGTGCCGCTGCAGGTTGGAGGAGATGCTGAAGGAGCGGTCGCAGTACTTACACCTGGAAGACACGCGCGCCTCAGAGAAGCCCCGCCCCGCAGCCTCGCAGACGCCCCGCCCCCGCCTCCTGGCAGGCGGGGCAGGGGGGGCGGGCGGTGGGGACTCACCCGGTGCTGCGGCAGGGGGCCCCGTGGGCGGGGCCGCCGGTGCACCCGGGTCCCCCCTCCCCGCTGTCCGAGGGCCGCACTCCCAGCAGCCTCAAGGGGGCAGCCGAGCACCATGGAAGCCTCTCGATGCTTTGCCCCCGTCCCCCCCCAAGGAGGAGCCTGCATTCTGCTCCCGGCCACCTTCCTCCCGTCGGAGAGACGGCGAAGAGACCCTCCCCACTCTGGTATGGGGAGAGCTGGCCTGGACCCGGCCGCCTTTTAGTGGGTCTGCGGGCACGAGGGGCCTCGCGTGCCAATTCACTAACTGGGGCCCGGGGGCTGCCCCAGCTTCCCCAGAGGCCGTCCCCCGCCTCCCTGACACGGACCGCGAGGGTCCCGCGGGCCCCACGCGATCGCCTCGCGTCCCTGCCCCTCTGCGGACGGTGATCGCGGGCCCGGGCCGAGCACTGAAAAAATCCGAGAACGACGCTCCCTCCTCCAGCGCCTCAGTCGGGTCCCTCAGAGTGTCCGTGACCTGAGCGGTGCCCCCTCGGTGTGGGGGCCTGGGGCGGGCGCGGCCTTTGCTCCCAGGCCCCGAGGGCAGGAAAGGGAGGCTATTCTCCCAGTTGAGGGAAATATCCACACCCAGAAGCCAGAAACAGCCGCCGGGCTGGAGCTGGAGGGAGGGTGGCCCGACAGCAGCCACCACACGTCTGCAGAGCCGTGCCGGCGCCTCCTGGTGGCGGAAGTCCGAGCAGAGGGGACCTGACGCAGTCGTGTTCAGGTGCACATGTGTGTGTGCCCATGTGCAGGTGTGTGCATGCGCGAGCGTTCGTGTGCAGGAGTGCACGTGCATGCGTGTGCGCGCCTGGTCCCCAGAAGGCCTCCAGGGATGCTTCCCCGTGTCAGAGGCTGTGAACACTTGCAACATTGTCCGCAGGCTAGTTTATTTCCCGGTCTTGGAAACAAACAGCTTCTGCAGGGGGCAGGAGGCAGTGCCCCCCCCCCCCCCCACCGAGTCTCTCAGGAGCCGTCTTCGCAGCAGGTCCCAGCAGGGCACGCGATGGAGGTGTGTGTTCTTCCGGAGGGTGCGGCTGGAGGTGCCAGGGACCTGTCCTGAGTGTGGCAGCGTGGTGTTCCCACAGGAGGCCCCTCCCTGGTCCATCGCTCCAACATAGAATATGCCCTGGGCCACGGGAACCAAGTCGTGCCCGAGGGTGCTTCCGAAACCCCAGCCTCCCACCCGGGGCCGGGCCGGCAGGCTGTGAGGCTGGCCTTCACGGCACTGCCCTGCCTGGCTCGAGAGGCACCGGCGCTGACCTTTGACACCTGCCCAGGCAGTCTGGCCATCACAGTGCACTTGGGGGGGGGGCCCGAGGCAGGACGCTTTAGGCCCCCGCTGGCAGCTGGAGCCTCCTGCCTGAGCCCCCGGGCGGATAGCACTGCGCCCGGGAGCGGAGCTGTCCCTGCTCCCAGGGACAGCTTGATGAAGCCGTCCAGGGGAGCCCACTTCCTGCCTCACGGCCCCTGGGGGGTCTGAGGACGGACGCACGGCAAACAGGGCGAGTCCCCATCAGAGGGGACCCCGGTCTCCCACGGTACGATTTTGGAGCTTCTCTCATTTGGTTTCTGAAGCTTCTCGGCTGAGGCTTCGCTGACTCTGGCGTCCTCCACGGTCGGCGGGCAAGGAGCCACTCGTGATCTTTACGTGAGCGGCTTGAGCCGCCGTCCCTGGCGAACTCCTGAGTGACCTTCAGCCTTCTCTGCCCCTCAGCCCAGGACTGGCCTGGCGGCTTCTTCCCTGTTGGGCTGGCTAAGCCGCCTCCGGGCCTCTGGAAGCACGCGGATTTGGTCACAGCCTCTCCTCCCACGCCTCACGATGTCCGCTGGCCCCAGCGTGGACCCGCCATCCTGGAAGCCCACACGGGCGCCAGCGCTGTTCTGCGTGAGCTGCACAGGGACCGAGGCTTGAGCCCTTCACGCGGCTGGGTCAGCAGTGCAGGGGTGCCCTGGGCTCCCCCCCAGGATGGCCCAGGAAGGAGAGCTTTTACATCCCTGGACACACCATCTCATGTCACAGACGTCTCCTTGCCCCCGATGCTGACAGGTCCCCAGGCGACCATCCTGCTTTCAGGGCGATTGCTCAGGAAGGACCGAGTACGAGGCCATGCTGGGCTGGGCACCTGCCCCCTGGCCACACGACAGGGCTCCCCGGGGCCTGTCTACGCGTGCGCTCACACACACCCGCACGCGGCACCCTTCTCATCTCTTTGGAAATGCAGGAAACTCTGACAGCTTCCAGCTGACCCACGAGCTCTGGCCGGGGTGCACCCTCGGTCAGACACGGGGTTGGGCGGGATCGTCTCGTTACTGGAAACCGAGCTCTCTCTCCACCCGCTGTGGGGCCGGGGAGGGGGGCGGAGGGGAGCCATACATTGGATTTGGCCACAGAGAGCCCTGAGTGTGGCCCTCTCCTGGTTCCAATCTAAACCAATGGCCCGGATAGAGAAGCCCATTTGAAATTTAGGGGAGCAGGGAGCCCTGGGCTTCGGGGGATCAGCGTCCTCTGAGCAGCTGGGGTTTGCCTTGTAAATAAGCCGACAAGTGGCTAGCGAAATGTATGGCCTGGCTGTGGAACATCACGGCCACGGCACTGGCTGCAACCAGGAATGACCGGTGGCCCGGCAACATGCAGTGAGGGCCTCAAGAGGACCCCTGGGCACCCTCACCCGAGGGAAGCCAGCCAGGCGGAGGTGCGGTCACAGGGTGGGGGCAGGCGCAGGGTCCTTCCAGGGACCGGACATCACAGGGGGACATGCTCTGCGTAGTTGTAAAAGCAGGGGGAAGGGAAGCGAAGAGAGAGTTTTGAAATCCAGCCCTAAAAATCAGAACTAGGAAAGCAAGGAGACGGTCTGGGCCACCTGAGGGGATGGGGACGGGGCCTGGCTCACGGGGAGGAAAGGAGCTGCGGCTGGAGAGGCGTGTGTCCCTTCGGGAGCCCGCTGGCCAGCCCGTGAAGGCCCGCGCCAGACCGTGACCCGGGTCCTGGGGGGACCCGTGGGCGAGGCGCCGGCATGGGTGCAAGGAGCAGCCCCTCACCCCAAGCCCAGGTTTACGTCCGTCCAGCCCGAACTGCACCCCGTGCCCCCCACCTGCTGGAGCTTTTGGAGATGAGCACGTGTTTTCCGGCACCTTCCAATCTCAGGCAAAGATTTCTAAGCCTGGAGAAGCCATTAGCTGAGGACACTGGGCCGGCAGGTGGGCTGACCTTCCCTCCAGGAAACAGACTGTCAGTCACGCTAAGGGGTCTTCCTTTCCCCCGAGAGTCAGGGCTTTGAAACACATTCTGAGTGATTTTAGGGAATCTCGGGCAAGGGCTTAAAAGGAAGCGTCCCGAGGTCGTCCGGTTTGATTGTCTCTACTCTGCAGCACCCCAGCAGCCCTCCCTCCCTCCTCCTGCCCTCGAGGGGCCTCCAGGGGCACACGAAGGGGCGCACGCCTGGGGCTGGCCCCGAAGGGGAGCTCACACCGGGTGGGCAGCTGGTGGTTTGGATTCACCCTGCCGGGGTGGGGGTGGGGTGGAGTCCTTATCTTTTGGTGGAGGCGCGGGGGGTGGGGGGCTGTCCCCTGGACAGTTTCTGAGGACAGACGGACGAAATTTCCTCCTCCAGTGTAGATTCTCCCAATGATCAAAGTGATCCCAGAAGCGCCCAGTGATGTCAAAAGGGAAATCACACACCCCACACTCCCCATCACAGGGCTGCCTTGAGCCAGATAAAGTCAGGATTTGCAATGCAAACTTTCAAAGCAATTATTGTTAGGAAAGTCGAAAGTCACAGATTGGAGAGAGCAAACGAAATCAATGATAATTAAATTCTTCCATAAACACCGCCTGACCCTCGGGGGGGGGGGGGGGCTCCTACACACAACACTGTTCAGAAGGTGGCTCCCCTTACAGGAAAACACGTTTTCAGGGAGGAAGCCAGACCCAATCAGCCTTCCCTTTGCTAGGCTTTGTGGAGTGGGGGGACGGGGGAGCCTGCGTGTTGGGGTGGCCTGGGGGCACTGAGCAGATGACTGCTGAGTGACCTGAGCTGTCACTTGTCCAGCCAGGACAGGACATGGCCCCGTGGTGGTCGCATCTCAGGGTGGGGCATGGGGACCACGACACCTGAGGGGACCCCACGTGGCTGCCCTTCCCAGGGACGGGAACTCCAAGCTCTGTGTGGCCGGGGCACAGGAACCTTGTGCTGCCGACTTAAAACCAGACTCCGAGTTCCCAGCAGCTGCTGCTCTCCAGACACACCCCAGAATGAGGTCTTGACATCTACACCAGCGTTTTCCCTGATTTGCCTCCTGGTCACTGCCACCCGGTCTCTCATTTAAAATGCCACCTCTCGGGGCACCTGGGTGGCTCGGTCGGTTAAGCGTCCGACCTCAGCTCAGGTCTAGATCTCTCGGTTCGTGGGTTTGATCCTCGCATCAGGCTCTGTGCTGACAGCTCGGAGCCTGGATCCGGTTTCAGATTCTGTGTCTCCCTCTCTCTCTGCCCTCCCCCGCTCATGCTCTATCCCTGTCTCTCTCTCAAAAATAAATAAACATTTAAAAAATAAATAAATAAAATGCCAACTCTCAGGCTCGTCCCTGAAAGCCAGATGTCACCCCCATCCCTTCTGCTCCTGATGAAGGCCCCAGGGACCGAGGGACAGGCTCTGCTTCTCGGGGGACAGGAAGGTCACCTAGAGTGGCCGTGGGCTCCGCCCCCGGGCAAGTCAGGGTGTCTAAGCCTCTGGCTCAGCATCTTTGAAACGGGGGTGCCACCCCCCTTGGGAACAGATGTGACGGCTCTCACACCCACTTGCCGGGTGGCTGCGTGCCCGCAGGTAGAATGAGGAGACAGGACGGGAGCGGACACACGGCTTCCATCCAGGGCTAGCGACCCGAGAGTCCCTCAGGATGCCCCAAGCCCAGGCTCAGACTCGGATTTGCATGGAGCTCCTTTTCCACTGCGCGCCCCGCCTTAGGTGCCGGCCCTGGCCCACCACCCACCCATCGTATGGGAGTTGAGCTGGGTGGGGGTGGGGTGGGGTCTCTCCATCAGGCCACCCGGGGCGGCCCTGGCTTTGGCCCGTGCTGTTCTGAACGCCCTGCCCCCGTCGACAATGGCGGTGGGAGAGCTGCTCCCAGGCACCCGACTCTGGGGGGTGGGCAAGAACCTTCAGGAAGCCCGCTGGCCACCTCCTGCCTAATCTTTATGACACCCCAGGACACAGGACAGCTCTGGGGTCCAGGGAGCGACCTGACCCGAGCATGCTGGCTCCCACCCTCACCTTCCTGTGAGTGGGAAGTGGCGGCGGGGGGGGACGGTCTCACCGGGAGCCTGCCTACCCACCGCCCCGGCCCCGAAGGGACAGGCTCCTACCTGTACGGCTGCTCCCCGGTGTGCGTCCTCAGGTGTCTCGTGAGGTTTGCCGATCGGGGGAATATCTTGCCACAGTACCTGGGTGGAGAGGGCAGGGGGACCGTTAGGCAGTCACGCTGCCACGGACCGGGGCACCCGCACCCTTTCCCGTTGCGGTTCCTCCTTCCTGCTCGCTGTCTAGGGCCCGAGGTCCCACAGTTGGGGGGGAGGTGGCCTGGCTGTGGCCCCCAGGACTGCAGTCTGTCCTTCAGCCCCAGGGCCCAGCTGAACTTGACAGAGACGCCTGCACCTGCCGCTGGACAGACGGGCCCCCCCTACTCTGGTCTGCTGGGACTCCGCCCCCTCCCCCAGCAATATGTCAGCCACGTTGAACGGGCTCCTGCCGCTGGGGACAGGCTGTGCGTCTGGGCTTTCCACCCGGCTCTGAGAACCGGGCTTAAACGCTGACCAGCACACCTTGGCTTCGGACCCTCTGAGTTCTGATCGGCTGGGTTAAGGCTGCATTCTCTTGTGCCACCCCACACCTACACATCCGTGGGGAACGACCTCCATTGGAGAGCAAACCGTGTACTTCTACCCCGCTGTGGTCTGGCTTTGACCTAGTTTTCCCAGGATGCGCAGGCTCACGGCCGCTGCGGGGCACCTGCGGCCACCTGGCGGGCTGCCCACCGGCCCCCCGCCCCCCTCCCCCCTGGGCACGCCCAGCCTTACCTGCACGTATACCGCTCCTTGCCCTTCCTGAGGATGGGGTCCGACAGCGTGGGGGGTGGGGACCGGAAGTTGAAGGGGTGGTGGGGGAGGGGCTGCAGGGAGCTGCCCGCTTCCGCCTTTATGGCCGCGAAGCTCTCCAGCTTGTCTGTCATGGTCTCGATGGCTGACATCTGTCGGCAGGTGAGAGGGAGAGACGGGGGACCCCCTGAGCTGCTACCTCTCCTGAGCAGTGTGGACCCCTCTCCCGGCGACCGAGTACATCCGCAGCTGGGCCAGGACAAGAGGCTTGTGCGGGCCCTCAGGCTGTGGGTAGAACGGGTCGTCTCCGGGCTTCTTGGCCACTGTGGCCAGCCCTGCCGCTCGTCCTTCCCTGGGAGCCCCGTTTCAGCCCAGGGCCCAGGCCGCGGGAGCCTCTCTGCCCGACAGGGGCACACGGTGGGGCAGGCTCCTGCCTTGCAATGACACCTCGCCTTACCTGGGACCCCCACCCCCCACCCCTGCTGGCCTCATCCCTGGCCGGCACTCCTGGGGGGCTAGCTTGGTTTAAAGACAGAAAAGACAGAATCATGTCTGATTTCTCTCTCCTCTCCTCTCTTTTCCTTTAATTTTTTTTTTGAGTCGTGAAAAATCAAGAAATCTACCTGCATTTCAGGTTAACAGGGACCAGGGGCCTGGGCAGCACCGCCTAGTGGCAGCGGGCCATGATTGCAGGCAAAGTTCTAAGAAGGAATCCGACAGCCCAAGGCTGGACGCACTGAGTGTTCAAAAGGATGATGCCCAGGTGACCCAGCACAGACATGGTGACCTGGATAAGAGGGGCCACCTCTCCAGGCCTTGGAGATGCCAAGGGCTTGCCTGGGGGAGGAAGACGCGGCACTGGCCATTTCCACCTGGTGGGGAGAGTTCTGATCAGGGTCCCAGACTGTGCCTGTCCCCGAGGGCTCAGGGTTTGGGGACAGGAGAGGGGAGGGGACCGCTGGGGCTGCATGGACACATCATGCCACCAGCCGTGGGCTGCCCTCCCTGTCCCCGCTGACAGCTTGCCCCTTGGCTGCTGCCCGGCTTCTCGCTGGCCCCTCCACCGCCTGGACGATGGGACCCCAGGCGCACAGACTGCTGCCCAGCTGGCTTTGCACCTCAGTTTTAGCTGCAGCCTTGAAAGGCTCTGGAGCTCTCTGCACACAGACTCCCTGGCAACTCCAGAGGTGGTGGGGGGCCGCGGCCAGGCAGGACCGCCTCGTCCTGTACCCCAGGGGCTGCACACACCTGAGTCGGGCGTCAGAAAGGCCCTGGCAAAGTCCTGCACTTGGCCGCCGCGGGCTGATGTCTTCATACAGCGGTGACCCTGTCCTTTGCAGAGGCCATCGGTTATCGCGCCCGAGTGACCGCGGGACCTCAGACCATTTAATTAGGTGACTCCCTAGGCTTCCTCCCCCCTTCCCCTGAGCTCTGGCCCAGGGGCAGGCAGCAGAGCGGGGGTGGCTCGGCTCAGGGGGGAGCAGCAGGAGGGACAATGGGCAGCCGGCCCCCTGCCAGGCCTCTCTTCCTCAGGCCTGGGTGGGTCTTGCTGAGGCCGCCCGAAGGTCCGGCCTGCCAGGCCTGCTCCCCCGATCAGATATTCCGGGCCGCTAGAGCTCCCGCACAAACACAAACACAGGATGCGCCTGGCTGGCTTGTCAGCTTTTTCCAGCCCGACCCGAGGAAAATCAGGGGAAGTTATTAAGCAAACCCCATGGCCCCGACGAAACAATGGGAGGTGCTAAGTTTAGCTGTGAACCCAGGCAGGGGGCAGGTTTCACCGACTGGGGGTGTTTGTCCAAGGTGGGAAAGCAGAGAGAGAGAACAATGCCCGGCCTGGGGTCTGGTTCAGGCCGTCTCACTGTTCAGCTACCAGGACCCTCAAGTGAGGTGGGGGCGGCCCCAAGGGGTGAGGACAGGTGGACAAACTCTCCCCTCTGCTGCGCATCCCCCACATCTCTGCACCCACCCCCTGGGAGGACACAGCCGGAGTGGGGGATGGGAGTGCCTGCAGTCGGGCTGTGTGGCCACGACCTGGCTTGGGGATTCATGTTCCCAGACCCCTGACCCTGGTCTTCTCTCATAAACGTCCTGGGTCTGTCACCTTATGTTCCAAATTCTTGGACCCACCGTCTCCAAGCTGTTGCCCACGGCCTTGCGGGCTCACTGCCCCTCCTAGAGCCTGAAACGTAGGTGGGTGAGTGCCCTCATGCTCTGGGGTCTTTGGCCGCCTCCGAGAGACCCACGGGGCTGCCCTGCAGAGCACCACTCTCCTTCCTCACTTGTCTTGGACCTTGTCATCCTTCCGGGCTCATGGGGACCCATGGTGGCAATCCCCTGGCCGTCTGACGGACAGGGGAGCTGAGGCACACCTTGGGTGTGGGAGCCTGCCCCCTGCAGAGCCCTGTCTGTCTGGGCAGCCCGGCTGCAGGGCCCCAGGACAGGGGTTCCGAGCCCAGCCCTCTTGCCTGGCTCCAGGATGGGGGGTCCCGAGCCCTGCCTGCCCACCTGGCCCCAGGAT
>NW_026057585.1:102714373-102718990 GCF_023721935.1 Panthera uncia
GGGGTCCCGAGCCCTGCCCTCTTGCCTGGCCCCAGGATGGGGGGTCCCGAGGCCCGGCAGCCCTGGGTCTTACCTGGGGGTGGAAGAGCAGAGGGGACGGCCGCAGGTACTTCTCCTTCAGGACTCCCACGGGGTCTGTCACCTTCCGCTTCTCTACCCTGCTGGACGGCAGGCAACACAGAGGGTTACGTACCCCACGGAGCCTCCGGGGCTGCACAGGGAGGGTGCCCATCCGTGTCCCCCCGCGACTACTCTGTGCACCTGACAGTGGGGGGTGTCGTGAAGGAGCCCACCTGCCCACCTGCACGGCCTCCAGGCTGCCACCTGCCTGAACGCTTGCTGTATGTCCCCCGCTGCTCCCCACGCCCGGTTCCACACCCCTGCAGGTCCACCAACCCCCCCGAGTCCACCAACCACCCAGCGCTGTCCCGGTGGGTCCTCAGGGCCTCCCATGGCTGCCACGTGGGGTCTACCGAAAAGCTCACAATGGCTGCCGGAGAGGACAATTCTAGAATATTCCCCAGATGCTGGTGACAACCCATCATAGGTCAGGCAGAGGAAGTGACCGGAGCCTCAGTCCCCTCGGGGTGTGGGGGGGGGGGGCTGGGTAGAGACTCACAGAGTGCCATCTGGGGAGACCTGCCACTTCTCTGCACACAGACACGGCTGCTCTGAGCAAACCCTACACCAGCCACTCCTGTTTCGTCCACACCAGGGCCTTGCTCTGCTGCACAGCCAGGAGCCGGCTGGACGCCGACCAGAGCAGGATGTACAGATGGCACAAGGAGAGGGGTGAGCCGCAGGGAGACAGCATGGCCACCCTGGGAGTGTCCCAGGGGCCACCGGGAACCGCGCAGGCCCGCCGGCCCGGCCCAGGAGGGAGAGGGCGCGGGAGGGGGCGTGGAGGGCCTCCCCCCGGAGAGGCGGTGTTGGTCGTGTGGGAAGCTGGCCTGGAGGGCGTCTCGCTCTGTGGGGCCTACCCGAGGCCCTTTTCAGAGCTGGACGGTGTCGGACTCGGCCGTCGAGCGAGATGCTGTGGGGTTGGTGGATCGTCCCTGAAGCCAGGGGACCCCAGGGAGGAGGCTGGGCAGTCGTGTCAGGCCGGTTCCTGAGCATCCAAGGCCAGCTGAGCCCGGCCGACCGCACTGTCACCTGCGCCCAGCCCGGAGGATGGAGGATCGTGGGTCACGTGTTCGGGGTGAACGGGACCCGGGGGCCGGCCCGTGGGGGACGGTGCAGGGTTTTGCTGGAGTCACCCAGGAGAGGAGGGGGGCCCTGGCCCCCAGCCCCAGGGCCCGGCCTGTTTGTGGGCAGTTGCAGCCGCCCACACCTTGGCTTGGGGAGGGACCTCCAAACACCGCACGTTTGTCCTGATGGGCTTGGTCGTGACAGGGAGGGATGTGGAGCCAGCATGCCCTAGGGCATTTCGCTGGTGTCTGTGCCCGAACCTGGGGCCCAGGCAGCCCCTCCCTCGGCTGATGGACCCCAGGGCTGACAGCCAGAGCCAGGGGTATGCTGGGTCTCAGAGGAGCCCCGATTGGACTTCCCCTTCTTGGCCTCACCCAGCTTCCGGTAAAAGGCCTGTGGCCCTAAACCAGGTGAGAGGGGGCAGAGGGGCGCAGCGGGGGCCTGAAGAGACGGCGGGGAGGCCAGGGGCAGGGTGGGAAGAAGTTAACTGAGAGCCCGCTGATTCCAGCTCTGTGGCCCGACGGGGAGGTCTGGTCTCTCAGCCTGCAGTCACCCTGCCGTCCTCTGCACATCCCAGGGGCACTCAGGGCCGTGCCTACAGTCTGGAGAGCCTCACCGAACCGTCAGGCGCCCTCTAGGCCTTCCGCCGGGCACGTTTGGCCCGGAAAGCTAAGGAGACGCATTTGGCAGGTGGAGAGTGACCCCCTCCTCTGCAAGCGTCTGGTCAACTTTCTCAAACCGTCTGTGGATGGGGTGTTCTGCACCAAACACTTAAAGGGGCATTTTCCACGTTTCCTGTGGTGACGACGTCAGTCCTTGGCCGCACACACAGGCGGCCGGGGCCACGGGTGCTGAGCGCAGAGGGTGGGAGGCCGGGCCAGCCCGGGCTCGTGCTCTGACGTCATTCTCTCCCATGCACACTTTCAGCAGATGTGGGCTCCTCACTTGCACACCGTCTCCAGGCCGCAGTGGCCCCTTGGGGAACTCAGGCGTCTGTGCCTTCAAGGCGGCCACGTGCTCTGGTGCTCCCTGAACACCAGGTGTACACGCACATGTGTGTGCGCACGGGCTTGTCACACACGGGCACCGGCGGTATCAGCCTCAGCAGCCTGAGCCCCACAGCTGTGCCTGGCGCCTGCTTCCTGGACCCCCCGGCCCCCCTCCCAGGCCACCCTCTCCTCCGGGCTCGGCCTGCCCAGCACCCGCAGGACAACGTGTGGTGGCGGCAGGACCCCTCCCACCTGACAAACCCACCTGATCAGAGCCTGCCCAGAAATTGGGGAGGGGGTTCCCCAGTTGAGGGGATCAAAGCCCTCACTGGGAGGGCTATCAGAGAGGTGGATGCTGATGTTTTGCGGACCCTCCAAAGCTGCTCCTTCCCCCTCCTCCTCCCCCTCCCCCCTCCTCCCGCTCCCTCCCGGAGACCAGCGGCTCCTTCTGTGCTTTCTCCTGGGCCACCAGGAACCCCAGCTGTGGCTCCGGGGCGGGGTAGGGGCCACGAGGGCGGCCTCGGGACCGGGACTGGGAGCGGAGGAAAGAGCAAGGGTCTGAGTTTTGCAGGAGGCACAGCTGGTCCAGAGAAGGTGGCTGGAGACACAGCGGGGCCGGGTGGGGTCCGAGGGGAGGCCGGGATCCCAGCGGCTGTCCGCGAGAGGGAGCCCCGAGCGTCCGGGAGGTCCCGCCCGGACGCCCAGACGCCCAGCCGGGCGGTGGCGGCCCCTCTGGGAGAGCAGGTGAAGGCAGGGATGTTAATACCTGTAGATGGGGTCCATGAAAAAGGGCGATGGCTTGGCGTAGTGCAGGGAGGGCTGCTGGGGCAGCTGTGCCGGGCACGCCTTGGGCAGCCCCTCCCCGGCCCCCAGCTTGCGCTCCCCGTAGACGTGGTTCTTGCGGGGCTCCCGCCCCCCTCCGTTCTGGCTGGCTCGGACGCGGCTACCGATGCTCAGGTCCAGTGGCTGCTCCTCCCCGGACGCTGGCGCCGGGGGCGCCTTGGGCGCGGCCAGCACGGGCTTTGCCTCTTTTGGTTTGGTGGTGAGGTCGAAGGGGGACTCGGCGCTGGGGCCGCCCACCTTGAGGGCGTCCCGGGGCGACCTCGGCTCGGCCTTGACCAGCAAGTTGTGGGCGAGGGAGCGGTCCGCGAAGGGGCAGAGGGCCGGGGGGAAGTTGGGCAGGAACTGGAAGGGGAACACAGAGTGGTAGGGCAGCGAGCCCAGCTTCTTCTCCTGCATGCCCACGAAGCCGGGGCCAAAGTACTTCTCCGCGATGGAGGCGATGGCCTTGATGGAGTCGCCCGCGGCGCCCGAGGCGGCCAGCAGCTGCTCGTCGGGCGGCGGGAAAAAGGCGTGCTGGGAGTAGAAGACCGGCACCTCGCCCACGCTGTTCGGGGCGCCCGGGGGCGCCGCGCCGCCCCCGCACTCGGGCTTGCCCTCGGCCACCTTGCTCTTGTCCTTGGCCTTGTCCCGGTCGCTGTCCACGTCGCTGTCCAGGTCTGAGCCCGTGCCCGTGGTCGTGTCCAGGTCCGTCCCGGTCGTGGTGTTGACGTCCTCGAAGTCGCTGCCGTCGGACAGGTCGCTGCCCCGCGTCTTGAGCTTCTCGGCGTATGAGTCCTCCAGGCGGCGCTCGAACTTGTCCTCAGGCCCCGCGGCGGCCGTGGCGCCCTGGCCGCTGTTGCCCACGGCGGAGACGAGGGGCAGGGCCGGGTTCCCCAGGGGGCTGGGGAGCTTGGCGTCCTGGGTGTGGTTCAGGGGGCTCTTGAGCAGCGGCGTGGGAGGTAGCAGGGGCGGCCGGGGGTACAGGGACGGGGGGAAGATGCCCGGGAAGCCCGGGGCCAGCGCGGGGAACGGGGGGGCTGTCGCGGAGAAGGGCAGGCCGCCCGGGTGCGGCCGGGACGGGAAGTACTCGTTGAAGCCCAGGCCGGCGTGGTTGAGGTTGGGGGGCGGCTTCGCCTTGTCCATCATGGGGCTGGGGGTGAGGGGCAGGCCCGGGGCGAAGATGCCGCCCGGCGGGTAATGGTTCTTGCCCTCGCAGAACCGCCGGTGCTTGTTGAGGGAGGAGGTAGTGCTGAACATCTGCCCGCAGTCCTTGCACTTGATCTGCGTGCGGCAGTCGGCGTGCATCCGCTTGTGGCGGCACAGGTTGGAGAACTGCGTGTAGGATTTGTGGCAGACCTCACCTAAAACATCAGCACAAAGCAAAGACAAACGATATGAAATTACGGGGAAACCCTGCGGAGGAGGGGGCGGGCCCCGCAGTCGGGAGCAGACTGCTTGTGTGCGTGAGCACACGTGTGTGCGCGCGTGTGCACGCGCGTGTGTCTGCGTGTGTCTGCATGAGTGCGTGTATCTGTGGGCCCGTGTGCACGAGCATCCATGAGTGTGCACACCGCGTCTGCGTGTGTGTTTGCACGAGTGCGTGTATCTGTGGGCCCGT
>NW_026057585.1:102719000-102719908 GCF_023721935.1 Panthera uncia
TGCGTGTATCTGTGGGCCCGTGTGCACGAGCGTCCATGAGTGTGCACGTGCGTGTTTGCATGAGTGCGTGTATCTCTGGGGCTGTGTGCACGAGCATCCATGAGTGTGCACACACGTGTGTCTGCGTGTTTGCACGAGTGTGTATCTGTGGGCACGTGTGTCTATGAGTGTGCACGCGTTTGTCTGCGTGCGTGCTTGCATGAGTGAGTGTATCTGTGGACACATGTGCACGAGCGTCCATGAGTGTACACGTGCGTGTCTGCGTGCGTGTTTGCACGAGTGCGTGTAACTGTGGCCACGTGTGTCAATGAGTGTGCACGCGCGTGTCTGCATGTGTGCACGAGTGCGTGTATCTGTGGGTATGAGTGTCCATGAGTGCACGTGCGCGTGTCTCTGTGGGCATGTGCACAAGTGTCCATGAATGTGCACACACGTGTGTCTGCATGTGTGTTTGCACAAGTGTGTGTATCTGTGGGCACGAGCGTCCATGAGTGTGCACGCACGTGTGTCTGTGTGCATGTTTGCATGAGTGCGTGTATCTGTGGGCACGTGTGTCAATGAGTGTGCACACGTGTGTCTGCGTGCATGCTTGCATGAGTGAGTGTATCTGTGGGCACATGTGCACGAGCGTCCATGAGTGTGCACGTGCGTGTCTGCGTGCGTGTTGAGTCCGTGTAACTGTGGCCACGTGTGTCGATGAGTGTGCACGCGCGTGTGTCTGCATGTGTGCACGAGTGTGTGTATCTGTGGGTATGAGTGTCCATGAGTGCATGTGCGTGTCTGCGTGCGTGTTTGCACGAGTGCGTGTTTCTGAGGGCATGTGCACAAGTGTCCATGAATGTGCACACACGTGTGTTTGCATGTGTTTGCACAAGTGTGTGTATCTGTGGGCACGAGCGTCCATGAGT
>NW_026057585.1:102719918-102723425 GCF_023721935.1 Panthera uncia
TTGCACAAGTGTGTGTATCTGTGGGCACGAGCGTCCATGAGTGTGCAGGCACGTGTGTCTGCGTGTGTGTTCGCATGAGTGCGTGTATCTGTGGGCACGTGTGCACGAGCACCCATGAGTGTGCACACACGTGTGTCTGCATGCGTGTTTGCACGAGTGTGTGTATCTGTGGGCACGTGTGCATGAGTGTCCATGAGTGTGCATGCGTGTGTCTGTGTGCATGTTTGCACGAGTGCATGTATCTGTGGGCATGTGTGTCAATGAGTGTGCACGCGCCTGTGTCTGCATGTTTGCACGAGTGCGTGTCTCTGTGGGCATGTGCACAAGTGTCCATGAGTGTGCACGCACGTGTGTCTGCATGTGTGTTTGCACAAGTGTGTGTATCTGTGTGCACGAACACCCACGAGTGTGCACACACGTGTGTCTGTATGCGTGTTTGCACGAGTGCGTGTATCTGTGCACACGTGTGTGCACGAGCGTGTGCGTGTACATGTATGTGTGTGCCTGCATGTGTGCACACGTATGTAAGCGTGTGTGGGCACCCTACCCTGGGGGCTGAGCTGTGGTGACCTACACACACTGGTGAGACCTGCCTGCACCTTCCGACTCGGTCAGGTCTCAGGCGCCTGCCTCAACCTTCCCGTTAGAAAGTGGGGTACATGTGCTGTTTGTGCACATGAGTGTTTGTGATGTGGGGGCCAAGGTCTCCTGAAATCCCTGCCGGGGGCTAAACCCCGGTGTGCAGCCACCCAGGCACCTGTTTCAGTCCCCCCCGGGCCCCAGGGTTCCCACCTGCACCCTGTCCACCTCAGTGACACTGTCCCCGCCACTAAGAGGAAACCCCACTTGCCAGATTAACTTTCTTGCTCTCTGTCCGGGGAGAGGGGCCTCGGGGGGACCAGCCCACTCGGGGGATTCTTAGGGGGTCTGGGTGTGGGAGCACGGCCCCTGGTTGTGTGTAGTGACCGTCGGGGGATGGCTGGAAGGTGGGCACGGGAGGGAAGCCCAAGCCGGGCCGTGTGGAGACAGGCTGGTTCCGAGTTCGAGAGAGCAAGAGGTTGGGGTGAAGAAGCACCAGGCTCAGGCTGGGGGACACCGGCCTCTGCTCTCGGCAGGAGGGGGCGCTGCTGGCCAGAGCCGAACACCAGGACCCCCGGGCCCAGGCGACCCCGTCTCCCCATTTCCCCGATGGCTTGTGAGTCGAGTGTTGTCACGGAATCACCAGCTTTGCTTCCTTTCTTTACTTGTTTTTCTAGCCAGAAAGGGAGGAGCGCACGTGCACACGTGTCTCTCTCTGCAGGACGATTTGTCCCCTAAACGCAGCCCCAGTGGAAACAGTGATTCCAGCCTGTCTCTTGTTCACACAAATCCTCGGCCGCCTGGTGTCCTGCTCCTGCCGCGGGGGCTCTGGCCCCGGATTATCGCGCGCTTTCATCGCAGTATCTATTTATATTAAAGGCCCTGCCTTCCTGGCCGTCGGCGTGGTGGGACGTGTTCAAGGCTGAGGGGGGAAGAGCGCGGCCTCGTAGGACCAAATCTGCCCTTTTTGGGAGGCGGCTGATACAGAGGAGACGCTCTATAAATACACTCGGGTCGCCCACCCGGCCTCGGGGGAGCAAGGCCATTCCTCAGCTCGGGCCTTGCTGGCTGAACGAGTGACGTGTCACTGTGCCCCGGCCCGGCTCGCCGGTGCCTCGTCACTGGCTGCTACGAACCCCAGATTGGGAACCGGCCTCGCGCACGCCCCCCCCCCCGCCGGGGCAGCTCCCGGCAGGGCCTCAGGGCCGGCCCCGCGCCCGGTCGTGGGGAGTCTGGGCCCCTCGGCTCCCACCGCTCTGCTCGCAGGGTGGAGGGTGTGGCAGGGACGCTGGGGCTCCGAGGACCCTCCTGGGGGCCCGAGATCCTCACGGGGCGGCCGGACCCGCACGCTGGCAGCTGGCTCAGAGCCGGTGCGGCCCGCGGTGGACGTGAGAGGGGCCCCCCGGCCCTGCCGGGGTGCAGAGTGGCCCTGGCCACCGCGTGTCTTTTGCTCGCGGGGTGTGTGCGCGGATGCGCTCCCACGCGAGGCTCACTCTAGGGAGGGGCCCTTTCCGGAAAGTGCCCACGGGGAGGCTGACCACCTGTGTGCCCGACACCACCCTCCCAAACAGCCAGCACACGCTCCGCTCCGCGGGGCTGGAGGCACCCTGGGAGGCCACGCCGCCTCGGCCTGCGTGGTCAGCGGGGAAAGGGCTTTTGGGGGCGTCTGGGCAGATCCCACACTGCCGTGTGCATCCACGCAGGGGGTGCCCGGCAGGTGGACGCCTTCTGGGCACGCCCGTGACCGCGCTGCCGTGAGCCCGCGCCCCTCCAAGCAGCCCGTCCTTCCTGACCGGCGCGCGCTGTCTGCGCCCCTCCTCGCTCGTTTGCGGGTTCGCCTTTCCAAGCCCAACACGGCCTTTACCACGGGCCGAAGGAGCCTCCGCCGGGGTTTGGAGGACGTGCAAAGCCACACTTACGTGCCATTTCCCAAGAGTGTGCCACCCTATCTGAGGCACGTGTGTGTGCAGGCAAGCCGGTCTCGGGAGCTGCGGCCCCGGGGGCCCGGCCAGGCTGCCGCACGCCCTGCCCACCCACACGGGGAGTCTGTGCAGGCGGCGCGAACGGTGGTAGAGACCTACGGTCCCTGGAGCTTCTGTCACTAAATACGCTCCAGGGAGACTTCGCCGAGTTCTCAGCGCGCCCGGAAAGGCGGTAGCTTTTGAACCTATGCACGACTTCCTGCTCTTAAGCTCATTTAGAAACTCCGAGCTGCTATTCGATGCCCCACGGTGGGACTCCCTGGGACCCTCATCCACAGAAAGCAGGACACACACCTCCAGTCACCAAGTCACAGCCCCTGGCTCCCACTCACACCCGCTCGCCTCTTCCCGACCCCTCCCAGGGGGAACCACTGGTGCACCCCGGGGCGCACAGGTCTCCATCCAGGACCTACAGGTGACTGGGGGGCTGAGCGGCCGAGGAAGGCTGGTGTCTGGGTCGTCTCTAGCAGGGCAGCTGGAAGCTTGGGCTGGGGACAGCAGCAGGAGGAGGGCACAGCCCCAGCCACCCGGCAAAGGCCTGACCGGCCGGTCAGCCCTGGGTGTCCCACACCAGAACAGCATCGGTGAGACGTCCCCCAGCCCCCAGTCCTCAAGCTCCTAGAGTTCCTCTTCCTCACACCGGTGTCGTGGGGTCTGAGAGGCTCCAGCCCCCCAGCCCAGGGTCAAGGGCCAGGCCTGGGCTAGAATCCAGGCTCTGCAGCATGGCCCTGAGCACCTGCTCCCCTAATGTCTGCAAGCCTCAGTTTCCTTCTCTGCCACTAGGAGACAGTGTGGCCCTGAAGGGTGCTATGAGATCGTGTGTGTGAAATGATGACCCCATGCAATCCCATGTGGATGATGAGTCCAGGCAATTCTGGTGATAACTCTGCACAGGTCACGTGGGTGACGACTGCACAGTCCGTGTGGGTGATGGCTGCACAGTCGA